>NC_089722.1:41981696-42161696 GCF_035083965.1 Branchiostoma lanceolatum
AAGAAAATACCATCAGTAACCGTTACGTTACATTCTATGCATCATAAGCATCATAGCTGAGACACAACAATGCATTACGGGTTTCGACCTTTTTACATTGTATTAAAAATATCTTCATCAGAATGACATGTGAGTGGTTCCACATCTGCTTAGATTCATACCCTCTTTTCTAGCTAGGGAGGACAGGGCGCTCTTAGAATAGCCAATCAGACTGCAGAATCTCATTTTGCACTGATCATCACTAAGCTGGCCAATCAGAGCCTAGAGTCTTAGGTTACCCCGCTCTAACTCTAAAAGATGGTGACTTTCAAATGTTTTAGAACTGAAGAGATAAATTTGTGAAGACCTTAAGAGACAGTGATTAACTCACCCGTCGGTGCAGATCCCGCGCGGCTGCTTCAACTGACCTTCCACATCGCCCTCCCCTCCAAACTTGAACAGGAAACTGGCAAAAGAATGATTTTTAGGAACTTACCACAGCAACTTCAATGCAAATTCTTCTCCAAAAAGAGGCCTAAGTGATCAATCAGAGCTTCATGTACAGAGAAAAGAATTAAAAATACAAACAAACAAAAATACGAACAAACAAACCTGAATGTTTTCCCCTGTAGTCTTACCCACTCAGTTACTTATATGGAAAGCAGCCTGAGCTTAACTGTAGCTATGAAGAAGAATAAAGGTGCAAATAAAACAAACAAATAAACAATATTTAAATAAATAAACAAACCTTCCGTCCTCTGCGTACACGTAGACGCAGTGGTTGTGGAAGTCGGACACGAGAATATTCCCGTTATTTGGGTCCACCGCGACGTACCACGGACTCATCATGCCCTGCTGCGCCCCGACTGTTCTCACCAGGGTCCCGTCTAGCGAGTACACCTGTAGGGTTGGGCCATACCAAATTTATTTGCTTGGTCATTTATTCATTCATTCCTTTGTTTGATCCTAATGATCCTCTTGCTATGAACTTGAAACTGAAACTTAAACCTAGTTGCTCAAGGAGGCTGTGACTTTGAGAGACGTCTTCAGACACTGACCTGTACCTCCGCGTGTACATCTTGAGGAAGTGCGCATACGTCTGGTTGCAGCGCGCCCTCCGTGCAGTGTGTGATTAGGACGTGGTTCTTCCTGGTGTCCACAAACAAGCAAACAAACAAATAATCAATCAAAGACCTACCCTGGCCATACAGACACTGACCTGCACCTCTGCCCGTAAGTCCTGAGGTACCGCCCGTGCGTCTGGTTGCAGCGCGCCCTCCGTGCAGTGAGTGACCAGGATGTGGTTCCTCCTGGTGTCCACAAACAAGCAAACAATCAAACAAACACCTGACCTGGCCATACAGATACTGACCTGCACCTCTGCCCGTAAGTCCTGAGGGACTGCGCGTGCGTCTGGTTGCAGCGCGCCCTCCGTGCAGTGAGTGACCAGGATGTGGTTCCTCCTGGTGTCCACGGCCAGACCCCGCTTACGCCGAGTGAACGGGAGGTCGATCTTACTCAGCACCTGAGTGGGATATTTCATTGTGCCACCTGTCACCATAATAGTTCTGACATCCCTTGGTAGTTCTGGGATATTCTATGTTATTGTGGCACAGTATTGATAAGGCTATATCAATTATTGTTATGCATTCGTAATTGAGCTAAAATTGACAAAGTACAATCGACCACCCATGTTTTGATTCCCCAAGGGCTACGGCTTTGGTTAAGGGTTTGGGTTAGGGGGTTTCAGAAGTTCAACATAAGGGCATACATGTAGGGTCATTAGAACATAGGGATACTGGAACATAGAGTTGCCTCCCATTAAAGAAACAAAGAAACAAACACCCACCCTGCCCTGTTTGTTGTACTGTACGAGGGAGGAAGACACAGACGCGGTGCCACCGGCCACCCACAGGTTCCCCTCCCGGTCCACCGCCACATTCTCCGGCTCCATCTTCATCACCTGTACAATCATCCACATCAGACTTTAAAACCAGATTTGAAAGATTTCAAAAGAAAAAGGTGTAAAACTTGAGCTCTGAGCTCACAATGATGATCTACTGGAATTAACTGGACTCTGACTATTTTAATCATCGATTATCTTAATTGCTATTTATTATTAGTAATAAAGGATAATGTGTGTAACAGGCAAGTTATGGTACTTTCTTTAAATCCAATTCCATTTTGTGTTTCTTGTGACGCATGGCCCCCGGTACATTAATTTCACTGTTTAAAGCAGTGGTCACACCACTGAGCTGGGCTACCCTCAAAAGTTAAACATGACATCTCGTATTAATATTTCTATTTATTACTACTTGTGCCATGCATGCCTGTATTTTTTGTATAAAGAATTGAATAATAAGAACGTGGAAAAAGAAATACCTGTTCCCCCGGCAGGACTGTGGGAAACCCGCAGACGAACCTCCCCTGCAGGGTGAAGACCAGAACACGCTTGTTCCACAGGTCCTCCACAAACAGCTCCCCTCCCCACACCGCCAGTCCGAATGGACCGGTCTTGAACTTCTCATGACCCGACCCCTCCCAGCTGAAGGCCACCCGCTGGGCGCGATACTGGCCGTGGACTTGGAATGTACCCACCACGGGAGCTGGGCTCTGTGGTTGACCTTGAGCCAGTGCCTGACCTTGAGCCAGTGCCTGACCTTGAACAAGTGCTTGACCTTGAACAAGTGCTTGACCTTGAGCCAGTGCTTGACCTTGAGCCAGTGCTTGACCTTGAGCCAGTGCTTGACCTTGAGCCAGTGCTTGACCTTGAGCCAGTGCTTGACCATGAGCCTGCACTTGCATTTGACCCTGCTGCTGGTGCTGCTGGCCATGGACTACTTGGAATTGACTCATCGTATGAGCTTGACTCTGCACTTGAACCTGTGCATTTGTTTGACCATGAGCATGTGCTTGAGCATGTGGTTGAACCTGACCTTGACCTTGAATCTGGCCATTTGTATGCACTTGAACACTTGCTTGAGCATGTGCTACATGTAGACCTTGAGCCTGCTCCTGGCTATGCACTTGGAGTTGACCCATGACTTGAGACTGAGCCTTTGCTTGCCCCTGTGCTTGAACTTGTGATTGGGCTTGCCCCATTGCTTGACCTTGACTTTGCTGCTGACCTTGCAGATGACCTGCAGGGTGAGAAGCACTCTTGACTGCTGCCGTCGCTGCCGGGACTGCTACAGGCGCTGTGGAGACTGCTGTAGGTTTGGCAGCAGACGGGAAAGACGGGACGGACACGCGGCCCAGACTCAGCTCCCCGTTGTTGTCGTCAGCGGGCTGGAATGTGGCGATCCGCATCTGTAGAGGAGTCAGCGCGCCCGTTCCACTGTACTTCTCCACCTGTAGAAATACATTTAGTAGACTGGTTTATTCATAACAAAAAAACAAGGTTTTGGGAACATCAAGGCTGAATTACAAGGCATGTCTACATCCACAGGTCATTAAAAGGACTATTCTTAAAACTTGCAATTGTTGCTAGCGGACTGAGTGTGCCCGTGCCGCTATACTTCTCTACCTGTAGTAGTAGGTAGTAGACCGGTTTATTCTTAACAAAAACACAACAAGACCTACAAATGTACATACCTCCTGGCAGCTGTTGGGGAGGCTGAATTACGAGGCATGTTATAATAATCGTTTATTCAGTTCAAACTATGTTTGACAACAAATCTCACATGGCAGCCCAACGGCTGAATTGCGTGGATTAAAAACATTGCAGCATTTAACGTTAGATTAAGTTATCATAAAACCATATGTTTACAACAACAAGTATGGAAAAGGACACTATTCTAGACTTACAAATTGCAATCATTGCTAGCGACATGAAACATTGCAATTTGATGATAAAGATCTTACCGCGAGGGTCCAGGCAGTCTCCTGACCAAGGAACTTGACCCCGCCCTCCGCCATCTCCCGATCGGCGCGGTCGCACGCCGCGAACAGCACGCTCACCTCTGCCAGGATGCTGTCGCGCTGGGACTTGATGGCTGCCATGTTCTGAAAGTGAAATTTTTTAAGTGAAAGAAATCTTTTTAAGATAGTGCAACTGAAATTTTCTAAGTGTAATTACGTAAAATTTTCTAACTGTGACAGTTTTTAACTAAAAGTGAATTTTTTTAAGTGAAAGTGAAATATTCTAAGTGAAAGTGAAATTTTCAGTGAAAGTGACATTTCTAAAGTGAAAGTGATATTTTTAAAGTGAAAGTGGAATTTTCAAAGTGAAAGTGAAATTTTTAAGTAAAAATGAAATTTTCAGTGAAATGTTTAAAGTGAAAGTGACATTTTTTGAGTGAAAGGGAAAAGTGACAGAGAAAGGTGAAAGTGGTCTTAGACCAGTTAAGCTCAATGAAGAGCTATTTATCTTCTACAAGCACAATAAACACAGAATGATGGTTGTGCTTGTGTACCTGGAGGTGGTTGTGTTCGACGTCTGCCTTCAGCTGCTCCTTTGCTTTGGTGATCTTCTGCAGAACCTTGTCGTAGACGTCGGCGATGCTGGCATTCGCCTGCTGTCGTTGCTCGTGCAATGATTTCTCCGCGTGGCGTAGCGTTCGGAGCAGCGTGAAGCGAGCGTCCAGCAGGTCTCGGCTCGTTGTGATGACGGCCTGGACGGTCGCCGTGCGCTCCTGTGCAGCCTTCTTGAGAGTTGTGGTGACATGGCCGTCGTGAGCGTCCTCCAGACACTCCAGGCAGATCGGCACCTTGAATCACAGAGTTCTTTACGTGTTAAAAAGGTTTCACTACATAAATGCAGTGTGGAATGTTAGCTTCACGCCCAGATACTATCTTTAACAGTTTTTAAGTTTGAATCCTTTTTAAGACACCTGTTATACTGTATTCACGTTTGGCAGCTTTGATTTAAGTGGTGCCGTGATGGACACAGGATAAACTCGAAAGAAAAAGTTCTTTAATCCCACTGACAAGCACTGAAGAGTACAAGCTGGATATCTGGGCAGATAAAGATACACTCCACTCTTTTTGATAAGTGTGGTGGGTTCTTTAACGTGCTCAATGTTTGGCTCTCCTCAAAAACTCCATTCGAGGTCCTATCCGACAGACATCCCTATCCAAAGATAGGTGCTTTTCACCCAAGTGACGTGAGGAAATTTGTGTAAAGTGCCTTTTGTGTGAAGGGCACAACATCAATGGGTCATGTCAAGATTCGAACCCAGGACCTCTCGCTGCCATTATGCCACCACAACACCATGGTATATGGCCCCAGGAGTAGATTTTTTGATCCATACCTTACAGGGCTTGCAGAAGAGCCTAAGCAGCTCTGTAGGATGGATGCCGCAGTTGATCCCAGTCTGTCCCCCGGTTTCCGGAAGTTTGGGCTGAAGTCTCTCCTGGTTCTGCACTCGTTCGCACAGGCGTGTGACGAGCTCGTTGTCTGGCAGTGCAGAAACCCCCTGGGGTGGGACTCTCACCTCGCACTGGCACCTGGGGCAGGGGAAGCTCCCCCCACCTTCCACGTGGTGCTGCACGCAGTCCTGACAGAAGGTGTGCTGACACGGCAGCACCTTGGAAACAAATGAAAACGAGATATCAAGACTTGAAGTTCCGATGCAGTACCATAGCAAGCCGCTAGGGGGCCCAAAGTCTAATAATTTTCGAGGTCTCAAGAAGACCTACTGACATATCAAGTATCAAGACAATCCAATGGGCATTCTTGAGTAATCATGTAGACGCTGACGAAAACATAACCTTCTAGGCGAAGGTAATAAATTTACAGTAGCTGTGACTACACCACAAAAATGTCCAGGCTATGGATAATGTACAAAATGACTGATAAACTGGTGGACATAACGACTACTAAGTAATACTATCTAGTACCAGCTCAGAAAAGGACAAGGAATAGTCAAGCACCAGAGTTTAACCAATCTGGGACTGAAGTGTGCCCTCAGGCTAAAACGAACGCAAAGTAGAACTTCTTGCCACCACCAAGTACACCAAGAACCCTTATTATAGCTCACGAACTACATGTATGTTATACCAATTACTAAGTATCTAATACCAGTTCAGAAAAGAACAATAGGAATAAGAATAGTCATGCCTTCAAGTACAAGAGTTATCAACCCTGGGTTGAGGTGTTCAAAAATTTGTTCTAACCCCAGAACTATCGTAGAGTGGAACTTGTTACCACCAAGTACAGTAGGAGAACCCACATTATAGCTCATCAGGTATGTTACATGTATACCGAAGGGCGGTTATACGGTACTTATACCGGCTATACAAATACTGATACATGTAGTACTGTACCTTCGGCCGTGTGAACAGATTCCGGCACGTGCTACAAGTCACTTCTTCCTTAATCTGGTCCCCGAGACTGGACAACACCGCCGCCATACTTGCCGCCTTCGAACCGGACTAACCTATCAGGGGTTAATAGGTCGATTAATGAAAGGGAAAGTGCCCTTAAGGGCGCAAACCTGCCTGACTTAACTCTAAGCAGTTTTAGGTCAAGTCACGCCCACTTAATGAGAGTCTTTTGTACCTGTTGCCGTCTGGTTTTATCAGAGTCCTTAACTTGTATTCCTAGATGATTTATTGTCAGTGAAACGTTACCTAATAACAGTGAAGCTAGGGTTAAGGGCTATTTTGTGTGTTAAAGTGTGAACTGAAGTAAGGTTTTGGCCAGTACAGTGAGTATACCCCCAAGCGCATTCCTACACTGAGAGTCCCTTAAAAGTGTCAGGTGGCTCTAAAGTAGGCCTAAGGCAAGGCTAACGTCTCAATACTTGCTTGTTGTGAAAGGCCCTCTTTGTTCTTAGATATTTGGCAGACTATCTTCAGCAGAATTTTGGGAGTTTATTTTGTTTGCTCAAAGATTGAATTAAAATCATGATTCTATTATGGTCACCCAAAACTCGACATTCTGGGAGTGACCCTCCCGAAATGTCATGGACCCATGGTTTACAAATGTTACTAAAAGCAAAACATGTTCAACTGCTAGGACATTTCAGTGTCTCTCAGACACCAGTCCCTCAGAGCTTCTGACTGGAGTATACGCCGAAGTAGGTAGCAGTACTCCAGTCAGTAGCTCTGAGGAAGGTGTTTGAGAGACATCGAAACCTCAGCAGAGGTAGTGTAAAAAGAATTTCACTACAGGTAGGTAGTGTAAAAAGAAAACTCTCATGTCCTATTTTCTACTAGCCTGACCAAATTATTTTTGGAGCTAACCAACTGCTCTTTCTTTATGTTCTCAAAAAAACTTGCACATTAAGAAACTGTTGGTACTGCATTCTCCTGAAGTTGCCTAGCAACCGCATCATGTAGCACACACTTACACAAAGGCTTTGATTGACTTTACTTGACACACACTTTAAATGTCTCCATGCTGCCTGTCAGTCATGATGCCGTCACCATGACGACCCAGTATGACAGGCATCACTACAGTCCTGTGTCCCCATCGTTGCTAGGCAACCGCATCATGTCAAATTCCATCCTTCTAAGTCCATATCTCATCATCACCTTCCTGACCCCTGACCTTACTCATGTTACATCTAGATGTGCTCCTCTCCATCCCAGACCTGTCATCCAGGTCGTCATCTCGTTGCTTAGCAACAGCATCATCTAGGGGCCATGGGAGCACCCTGCAGTTAAATCTGGGTTGCAGACCTCCTATTTCTGATATTTGGCCTTTAACACCAGAAATAACCTATTGGATTATCTAAGGGCACATTCGGACAACAGTGATCTACAATGTAGCATGTCATGTAGGGGAGTTTCATTTCTAACCTGAGGGGTTATCTAAGGACACATCCCGAAACAGTGATATACAATGCTGTATGTCATGTTGATGTAGGGGAGGTTCATTTCTAACCTGAGGGGTTAGCTTATTGCACAACCCAACAACAGTGATCTACATTCTACAAATAGCACATAGTGGAGGCTCGTTTTAAGGGGAGGGATTTGAGTATGTATCAATGACTCTGTAGCTTTGTCTCCTATTTAGTCCACTTAAAGTAACTCCTGGTAATGTGTAGTGTACAGGTGTATAAGACTGGACTGTAAAGTTTGATCCACTCACACTCTTTTCAATAAGTGTGGTGGGTTCTTTAACATTCTCGAGCTGTGGCTCTTCTCAAACACTTAACATTCCATCCAAGAGAAAGTCTGTAAGAAAAGCTCAATTTCAGCCCAGTGAGGAAATAGGTGTAAACTACCCTTCCCCAGCTAGGGCACAACACTGGGGCCTACCAGGGATTCAAACCCCGTATTTTTCCATTCAACATTACCACAAGACCACTTTACGACCCTCAGACCACCTTGCAACCATGTGGCTGTCCTCAAACTTGAGAGGGACCTGTGGCATCTAAAATCACATTTTTGGAACTGACCTGTGATGTTTTACCTCCGGTTCAGAACCCAGAACTTAGGGGATGTTCATTAAACACCTTTTATGTGCAGAACCCTGAGCTGGTGGCGAGACTGGAGCGTCTGAAGAGAGAACAGGAGAACAGACAATATGCACAGATGACACGCGACATGGGCAAGGTCTGTTTGTTTGTTTGTTTGGTTGTTTGGTTGGTCTCTGTCCTGCCTAGTACTACATAGGTAAGGTAAAGGTACCATAGCCTTTTTGGGGCCGTAGGGGCAGTAGGTTGTTATCCACTGTGTCTAGGGCACGGTATTGGAAGGCGGAGCCCAACCCTCTCCTTCCACCGCCTTTTACCAACCAAAGTCAGGTACTTCATAGGTAGGGAACTACAATTGGGCCACAGCAGTCTATTTCATTGGTTCTTGGACATTTTTTAAGTGAAAATTCAGCATGAGGCTGAGATGAAACAGAGGATTTGAGGGAGAAAAAGGTGCATCTAGCTTTATCGACTTTCATGTCAAACAGTTGTGGCTTTTTTTGCACATCTTACCTGCTGACGTTTCGGTGTCTGAGAAGTGACTGGTTGTGTAAAAAGAAATCTCCAATATCCTATGTTCTACATTTTGTACCAACCTGATAAAATTATTTTCAGAAGTTGTAACATTAGTTTGTATTGCATCAAACTCACATAGAAACTCACAATCATCACTTTCTTCCATTGTTTTTTTTTCTTTTCTTAAGGATTATGATGTCGTAAACTGTCAACAAACTGTCCCATGTAAAATGTGTTGTGGCAATCCTAGCTGACATGGTTGTGTTGCACTTCACAGCAACCTGGACAGGGGGCGCTGTCAGACTTTGGTTCTGAAGGTGAGTTTGCTGTATGATTCAGCCCTTCAAATGGCTTGAACATTTTCACAGTTTCATAGAATTTCAATGAGCTTATTCAAGTTGAACTGAATATTTACAGGTTTGCGTACCAAAACCTTTGTTGGATCCGTTGGCATGTGTGGTGGCCGCCATCTTGATTTTGTGACGTCCAGGGTAGCCATACCATTTCATTGGGAGGGTTTTTTGGGGGTCGCTAGTGTTCTCTCTATTTTTAACAAATTGGCATACAACTATCACACATTCAACTCAAATAAAAAGAAAAAAATCAATACCAATTCATATTCATAAAAAGACCCCGTAATCGCTAAAGTAACATAGCAAACCTGAAGTATATGTAGCACAAATACTTAACTCTAGTATTAAAAAATATTAGATAATGATGGGAAGTTTTTCCTTAGTTTTAATATTTGTTGAAATTTCATGAATGTTCTGTGTTCTGTGTTTTCTCTGCTCATATAATGAAGGTGGTGATGATGATGTGTCACGTATGTTTCTGTGCCGTTCTTTCTTTCTCTATTTTACGCTGTAATTTTCCCATTAACAATTTTTGTGGTTACAAGCAATTAACACCAGGCTATGCTATCTTCTTCTTCAGCCCATCTGTTCATAATACAAATATTAACCGTCTTTCTTTGTTTCACATTTGATGGTTTGATGCACGTTGTTCACTCTGACTTTCCGTGTTCAAACTAGTGACCTACACATATTGGCTAAGTTACTAGTACTCTACAATGACTTACACTTGTTGCACATATTCATAGAATTTCTGTATTAACAGAAAGTTAACAGAGAGCTACAAAGTATAGTGTCTTCCACTTGTTGCACATTTACGCTGAGTTCCTTCCTCCTCCCTCTCACAGCTAAGGAAGTGAAAGTGTACCTGATGGCCCTCATCAACTTCATGGTGTCGGTCGCGGCAGCTTTCACCTTCGGCTACGTCGGGTCGGAGTACGCGTTCGGGGCCTCCGTCACACTGGTAAGTACCAGACTGAACAACACCCAAATGTGAAACCTTATACGTTTCTACTATTTGAGGTTTAAAAACACTAAGTCTTGTACTACTAGAGACTCATGTCGTATTTCATCATTTTGTCTTTGACCACAGAAAAATTGTTGCATCCCATCAGCTTCCACCATAAGACCCCCCCCCCCCCTTTCGTCAATGGCCCATAGTGCAACTACCAAGGTCATCAATATGATCAGGGCTGTCATTAATTTCATGCTATGAAGGTCAGATATTTTGGAAGGAGCAAATTTCCACCCCGAGACAGAGGGACCGGTCCTGGAGACAGCCCTGAATATGATACAAATTTGGTTCTGTTTAAATTTTAAAAAAGGCATAAGTTTAAATTTGACATGACCTCCTCGGTAGTGTTGTCAAGCTTTAATTGTTGTTTATTTGTTTGTTTGTTGTTTGTTTACAGAGAGTAATGACGGGCATCATCCTGGCCACCATGGTCGCCATGGCCGACATCTACTTCATGGCCAAGGTCGTCGAGGAGGAGGTCGAGAGACACGAGAAGCAAAAGCAAAAGTGAGACTACAAGCAACACCCCGCGTCAAGAATGGAATGGTCCAAACTACAAGGACTGACAAGGAGCAACATCCCTGCATCATGAATGGAATGGTCCAAAAACAAGGAGCAACACCCCTCATCAAGAATGTAATGGTCCAAAAACAAGGAGCAACACCCCTCATGTTTGTTTTATTGAATGAAATGATTCAAACTATGAGGAGCGACTCCCTGCATCAAGAACGGAATGGTCCAAACTACAAGGAGTGACACCCCCCATAAAGAATGAAATAGTCCAAACTACAAGGGCCCCATATCATGAATGGACTAAACTGCAAGGAAAGACACCCCTTATCATGAATGGACTGGTCCAAAGCACATGTTTTTTATTCAAATAACAAAGGAAAAACAGAATTGGAATCTACAAAAACTACAAAAATATAAGTATGAAAACACATTACTGTCATTAGTCTCTGCTCCTTGGTCTCTGCAAACCTTTTTCATTTTAGCTGCAGTTTCCAGAATGGTCAACAGATGGCACTACTGCACAACCAGACAACAGTTGATCACGAGTATCATTTTCTTAAGAATTCTTATCTTAGACATGATGCTTCTAGACATCTAATGACTTCTTCCTGAACCTTCAGGCTATCCGAACGAAAACTTCATAAACATTTACATGTACAGGAAATCAACAAGATGACAAAGCAACCAAGTAAAAGTGGTTAAAACCTAATCCTTTGCTTGAGATGATCAAGTGTTAGCATATTACCGGTACATATACAAGTAACTGTAGTAAATATGTATGCAATCATAGAGCCATCTTTGACATCTGCTGGTATACGTAATTCTAACAAAACCACAAGCCACATATAGTGCATGCTGTACTTAAGTATAACTTGCAACAGAAATGGGATAGGTCACATAATAATAATAACTTTATTGCACAATTGTACAAGGTACAAAGTATGGCATTCACTGGTACAAAGATAACATTCTATTAGGCTAATAAGTCTATCTTATAAGATATGGTGTAGTAGTATGGGATGACAATGGGATTTTACAATCATTGGAGGAGTTTCTAACGTCTAAACATTCTTTCATATACACATGATCAGCTATTTGTATGAGGTAGTCAAAATATATACAATATCACAGTAATTGATTGATTGATTGATTGATTGACGTGTGATAATCTGAAAGAATCTGTGACGTTTATTGATAAGAAACAATAACTATGGATGCATGGAAGCTGCTGACTACGTCTCGAAAGTAGAAAAAAAGCATCAGAGCATCTTAAAAAAGTTCTTATTATGTAAGAAAGATATATTAAGATTTAGCAAATCATTGCTATGCATTAGCATTACATAAACTTTACAATCTTACAAAAATTCTCATTATGTAAGAAAGATATAAAATTTAGCACATCATTGCTATGCATTAGTATTACAATGTACTTAAACTTGATGTCATCTTGTGCAATACTTGAGGTGGAGAACTGGAAAATGTACATGTGGAAACACAAAATAAGATGACCAGTAACGTTAGGAGTATTGAGTATTTGATCCGATACAAACTATTAACATCAGAAACCTTCAGCACTGCACTTTGCATGCAATATGGATTATTTTGAATGAAGGATATTTAAAAACATGCTGTTCAACAAATCTTGCTCAAAGTCACTGGCGAAGAGTAGTGGATGCTACTTGAAACGTCTGACCGTTTCCAAAATCATATCCAGTTGGTTGAGCAACTGTTATTTGTCAAAGGTAAAGATATTAGATCTGTATCTATATAGCTGGTATAACCGCCATTCGGCGTAACACACCAGCTTCGCAGGCACGCGATGCGGCAGCAGCTGGTTATATTACACCGAACGACCTGTCACGTCTAACCTTTGCATATCTAACTGCAGGCATTGTTATCTAATGAGGATGCTTGATACTAGTAGATAGACAGCTAGATACTAGTAGATAGGATGCTAGATACTAGTAGATAGGCAACTAGAAGGCAGCCATAGACTGCTGAAGATTGTGTTGCACCTTTTTAAGTTTTTCAACCTGAAACTGTGTTTACTTTGTGATGTGTTTTGTCCAAATAAGTTATTTTGAGATTTTGTACAGTGTATCATGTTTTTGTTTTACAACATTTTGCAATAAATATAATACAAACCACTGAAAGGCTGACAAGGTCTAAAGTTTTTGATCCAGACAATTCATAGTTGTTGCATTCGCCACAAAACATTGCTACAAAACTTTATTAAGGTCTCATTCATGAGTTTTTTCGCCCCATAGGCTTGCATGTTATAAAACGTGTTTTACATGGGCGCGTTCATAATGAAGCTATAGGAAATGCACCAATGTCATTCATTCTCTGTTGAGCACAGTTACCCTAGATCATGTGAAAAAACTGCCAACTACCAGTTGGCATACAGTTCCTTTTTATGGCAATTACAAACTGCACTTAGCTACACCCCCTAAATAGGCACTTTCCAGCTGAAAGCGCTCGGCCGCATTACCGCCAATGTCGGACTGTGGACGTCCAACCTCGTGCGCGGATCCCAAACTTTACCTGTTTATGTCTTCCGTTACAAACAGGTTTTCATCAGTTTGACGCTTGAGATCAGTCGGGCTGGCTAAAAGGGAATTTCCCACCGATATAAACACACATTCATGCAGCCGTTCATTTTTTGGGGCATGGACTCCTTTAGGGTACCCACTTGGAGTAATACAGGAATGAGACCTTAACTGTAGAGTCCCAATAGCTTTAAGATGATCGAGATAAACCCGTGGCAACTGACTGCAGGGGAATCTTGGCCTCAGGACTGTAACCCTTTCCAGTGGAATGCAAGTCCAGTCAGCAAATGTGATTCAAAACACACCATACTAGGGGTGGGTACCGGTACATAAAATTCAGGTCCGGTCCAGGTCCAGAAGGTCAGGTCCAGGTCCGGACCTGTACCTGTACCTGATTATAGTAGTGTCGCAGTACATCATATTTTGCAGAGCGAGACACACGTAAAAGTCTCCAAACGTCATGTCTGGAACGATATAATTTCTTCGGTTTGCACTTTGTCTCAAAATTATAACTATACTCTCCTCGCCGTCTGTTTACTCATCCTTTAAGTGTTTCTATATGATTCACAGCTAACGTCTTCAAAAATGACTCGTTAAATCTGCTGTTTTGTATTTTCTTAGACCAGTTATGTTGCCGCCTGCAAGTAGCCTGGTACTATGAATTTTCTAATCGGTCCATATGCCGGTCCACTGATTTTTTACGGGCCGTTTTTTTTTGACCGGTCCATTAAGAAATACCGGTTTTGTACCGGTACACGGTACCGGTACCCACCCCTACACCATACACAAAGCAAGCAAAGTTCCATGGTTGAATTTCATTTCTTGGCTATATCCTTAAGTCTGTAAGCTGTACGGTATTAAGACCCGCACACTTAAGAACCTATTGGTGGCACCGAAAGACAAAACGCCAAACGAAAATAGGTGTGGGGTGGTTTACCACATTAAGTGCCAAGGTCAAACCAGGAGAGGTCCTTGTAAAGAGACTTACATTGGGGAGACGGAACGACCTCTTAAAACAAGGTTCCAAGAACACAGGTGCCCGAGCACTGTGAACTCAGAGGTATCTCAACATATCCACATCGAGTCTCCGGGACACTCAGTATCGTTAGAAGGAGTGAAAATCCTTGATTCTAAAACGGATTTCTTTATAAGAGAGACGGGGGGAGGCACACAGTTATCTGGCACGTATGACCCGCTACTACGATTACGTTACAGTAGCCGGGTCATTCCGTGAACAGGGTTGGAGTCAACCGAAAATTTGGGGTAAGTCCCAATTTCTCTTACAATGTTGGACGAAAAGTTTAGTCTTGTTAATAATGAATTCTACCAACACAGATAAACTTTAGCCTGTAAGCTGTTGCCAGGTTCCCCGGTACCCACATGCATGTAAGAACAATTCAGGACACTGTTACAACAGCCTAGAGTCTGTTATTCCTGTCTTTGTGCCAGCCCTCCCGGGACTGACTGGCAACAGCAGATGCACAACAGCAAGGTCATCATGGCACAGGGTTGTTTGCTGTCCATGTCTGATGTTTTTGTGCCAGGTCAACCGGGACACAGGTAACAGCATCAAGGTCACCCAAGCCCAGACTCGTTTGCTATAAATGTCTGCTGTCCCGGTTGTGTTTTAACTTGCTGTCTCCGTGCCAGGCCTCCCGGTACGCACAGACAGCAGCAGCAGAACAGCACAAAGATGAGCCCGGCCCAGAACAGCGCGTGGAAGATGGACCACTCGTCGTAGATACGCTCCAGCAGGACTTTCTGGAAAGCAAAAATGGTGTTTTAAATTCGCAGTTCTGTAGTAAGACATTAGAAATGCATCATCATTGATTTGAATTCGCAATTCTGTAGTACTGTAGCGCCGTTCAGTGTAATATAACCAGCTGCTGCCGCACCGCGTGACTACAAGGCTGGTGTGTTATGCCGAATGGCGGTTATACCGGCTATCATCATCATAGCTTGTCGCAATGTATCTCAGTCCAGCTCAGCGCAACTTCATTAGCTTCCCGCAGGTCCGTGTCTGTGCAGGTAGATATGGAGAGTCTGCAGCTGTTCATCAGGTGTTGCAGGGTTATACATTGTATAGATACAGATACTGTATAGTAGTAATACATTAGAAATGCATGTTCGCAATGACTTGAATTCACGGTGGAGAGATCATCGTAAAAACCACCGCAAAAGTTTGAGGATTTCCAGTATTCACCTGTGTGTCTTGTGGGTTGTAGAGGCAGGGATACGTCTGTCCTTGCTGTCCGTACGTGTCCTGAAACTCCTCCAACAGACGGTCCATGTAGTCTCTGTCACGGAGGCAGTAGTACAGGGAACACTGGGGAGAGACATTGATATTAGGGAGGCAATATTCAATGGATAAGACTACTTTCCAATGGAAAGCTTTTCTTGCATACTACGTCACACAAGTGTACATCACGCATGTGTGTGTGTGTGTGTGTGCATGTGTGTGTGTGTGTGTGTGTATAAGTGTCTGAATGTATGTGTGTGAGGGGGTGTACAGCACTGTGAGATGTGTGTGTATGTGTGTGTGTGTGAGTTTGTAGTTGAAACAACAATGGAAATACGGTATTACCAACACCTAGTATTCCCTTGTGTAATGAATCCCTGATAGAAAATTGCAGCTAATTCATAATTCCTTAGAAATACTGCAAATATATAAAGATTTGACGCACCTCGTCCGAGACCCGCAGGACCTCCTCACTCTGTACCAGGAGGGCGGGGCTGCTGGAGATGTTGATCGTTACCATGACAACCAGACAGCGAGCGACGGACTTGCAATTCTTCCCACAGTGACATGTTTCACCTCCTGCCAAAAATCATTAAGTGATGTTATGTTTGTATTGTATCTATTTATTTATTCATTCACTGCTTCAGCATGTGCATGCCAGGGTTGCCCAACTAGCCGTAGGCTATTACAGTCTAAGGGCAAACCCATATGCGGTCATAGGACTGTAGGTTTTGAACCACACACACCGGGAAGAACCCCTACTCTTTTTGATAAGTGTGGTGGGTTCTTTAACATACTCGAGGTGTGGCTCTCCTCCAACATGGGACCTCCATTTAACGTCCTATCAGAGGGACGTCCCTAACCGAAGCTGGGTACTCATTTACACCTGAGTGAAGTGGGGAAAGTCGTACAAAGTGCCTAAGGCCCTTTCCCAAGAGCACAACGCCAACGGGACAAATCAGGGAACCCCGGATTGTACAGTGGCGGCGGCACAGGGGGGGCAAAGGAAGCCGAAGCTACAACTTTCCATCGAAGGCAAAATCATTACACAGGTGGAACAGGCGGACTTACTAGGTGTCACTGTGGATCAGCAGCTCTCATGGGCTCTACAAGTAAACAAAACAAAGATGAAGATGGCAGGAGCTCTTGCTTCAATTAGGAAATATAAGGAATACTTCACTACCAACCTGTTGAAAACTGTGATACAGACCTTGGTCCTATCTCACCTAGATTACGGCTTAGTACTCACGTCCTCATCGCCTCAGACCCACCTAGACAAACTGCAAGTTATCCAGAATAGAGCAGCTAGGCTGGCAACAGGTGCATGTTTTGACGCAAACCTAGATGTACTACATAATCAGTTAAACTGGCCCTCAGTAAAAGAAAGACTTTTCATAGGCACTATCAACACATTCCATAAAGTAGTAAAGGAAAAACAGCCAAAATGCATTTTCAGTCGTTTAAAGACTATTAACACCGCACATTCTCACAACACCAGACTAGCACAGAAAGGAGCATTCCTGCTACCCAAACCCAGAACTAATGCCATTACTCGAACCTTCCTATACAGAGCTATCAGAACATACAACACTCTACCAATTCACATTACATCCTCAAATCCACGTGCATTCAAAGTAAAAATCTGGTCCTGGACAAAAACTCAAAGACATAAAAACTCACCTATCAGCTCTTGGTGGTAAACTTGACTATAGGACATCCGTATATTTCATGACCTCTGACCTCCACAATATCCAATATATGATAATATTATGTACATGTATGATATAATATGATAATAATGTTTCTGTTTATGTTAATTGAATGAGGATAATGATGAATTGATTGATTGACGTTATGAGTAATTTAATGTATTGCATAATATGATAAGGTTAAGAACGTTAATGATTGATTTATGCTAGTTGTCTGATCAATATTATCTGTATAATTTGTTGTTATGTATTTTATTCGATTGTGTGTAGAGGACTCCAGGAAGAATAGTTCAATGTAACTAATGGAGATTCCTAATAAACAAACAAACAAACAAGGGGGGCGGCTGCCCCCCCGAAAAATATGTTGGGGGGGCGTCGCCCCCCCAAAAAATCAAGCTGAAACCCTTGTGAATATTTTCACTAACAGGAGATTTTCTTAACTTAGCTTACTCTACCAGCAAAATTTGTCTCTCAAAATGCAGGAAATAGCGTTTCAGCAGGTCAAGATTTCAAAATTTTCTCCGACGTACGTTAGCATACTAGGATTGTTGCGCCCTAGAATTGTTGCGCTGCCGGCGTCACAGTATGTCGGGACGGCATTGCCCTCCAAAGCTCATACTGAAACCCTTCTGTATTTGTTCAATCTATAAGCAAAATTTGCCTCTCAAAATTCAGGAAAAAGCATTTCAGGGCGTCAAGATTTCAAAATTTTCCCGGAGGAGAACGTTGCCGCCGGCGAAAAATATGTCGGGAGGGCTCGAGGGCGTCGCTCCCCAAAACTCAAGCCGTGAAACCCGTCTGTATTTTTTCACATATAGAGATGTCATTAACCTTTTTAGCTTACTTTGTCAGCAAAATTTGCCCGTCAAAATTCGGGAAACAGCGTTTCAATGGGTCAAAATTTTAAAGTTTTCAATGTCGCGCTCCGGCGGAAAAAATCATATGTCGGGAGGGCGTTGTCCAACAAAACTCAAGCTGAAACCCTTCTGTATTTGTTTTTCATATATGAGATGTCATTAAACTTAGATTACTGTACCATCAAAATTTGCCCTTCAGAATTCAGGAAATAGCGTTTCAATGGGTCAAGAATTTCTAATTTTCCTGTGGGAGCATGTCGTGCCTCTGGCGAAAAAATATGTCGGGAGGGCACCGTTCCCCCAAAATCAAGCTGAAACCTTCTGCATTTTTTTTTTTTACAAATAGAGATGTCATTAAACTTAGCTTACTCTTCCAGCAAAATTAGCCCCTCAGAATGCAGGAAATAGCATTTCAGAGGGTCTAGATTTCAAAATTTCCCGGGGGAGCATACCCCAGGGCCCCCCTAGTATTGTCGCGCCTTCGGCGCGACGCCTCGCGCCTTCGGCGCTCGTCTTAGTGGCATTCGATCTAAACTTATCTCGCCCCCCCATTCATAATTTCATGCCGCCGCCTCTGATTGTATACCCAGTAAACCGGATCATGGCGTAAGTGGATTACAAGCTGCATATCCTGCTGACAGATTTATTTGATTCACTCTAACTGGGTAGTACCATGTACAAATAAACAATTACAAATATCTCTATATCAAATTGATCTATTGACATAACAGCTGACCATCCGTGTAGCTGTAAGCGGTGGTGCAGGCTGTTGGACGATACGTCATTAAGTGATGTTTTGTTTGTTTGTATTGTATTGTATACCCGGTAAACCGGATCATGGCGTAAGTGGAGTACAAGCTACTCTCCAAGCAGAGGATGGGTTCCGGCAGGTTTTGACGTGTTTTTAGGCGTTTTTGTCGGCCTTTCTACTTTTTCATTTTTTTTTGTTGGGTTTATGGAGACAAAAAAAATGAAAAAGTAGAAAGGCCGACAAAAACGCCTAAAAACACATCAAAAACCTGCCGGAACCCATCCTCTGCTTGGAGAGTAGTACAAGCTGCATAATGCTGACAGATTTATTTGATTAACTCGAACTGGGCAGGACTCTACCATGTACAAATAAACAATTACAAATATCTCACCATATCAAATTGATCTATTGACATAACAAGATACACAGATGATGCACTGCTTTCAGAAAAGAAATCAAACCCCGCATTAGTACCGTAGTTATAGAAACTTATTTTAGAATAGCAATATAGTATGTATACCTTTTATTTTACCTTACTTTTGTATCTCGACATTGTTGTCAACATGCAATTAGCCTACGGGCATGAATTTGCAATAAACTATTCTTAATTGACTGACCATCCGTGTAGCTGTACGCGGTGGTGCAGGATGTTGGACGATACGACAGCGTGGATCCCTGCAGCATCGGGTGGACCACCAGCGCGCCCGTCAGGATGAGCGCTGCCACCGAGACCAACGCCACGAAACCGCCGCACTTCTGTGCCATTTCCCAATCGTCCGCCATCCTGAAAAGTTCTTCATAGGAAGAGATAGATAATCATTAACATAATTACTTATCTCATCAGGGGGCATCCATATGTTCCGACAACCCTATGTTCTGAGTCTTCTGATGTCCCTATGTTCCCTAAGACACTTGACTCCAAGATGGAATTATGATATTGTCAACAATAGGGAAATTTTTGTGTTCCAACGCCCCTACGTTGCAACAGCATTATGTTCCGACACCCCAATGTTCCGACACCCCAATGTTCCGACGCCCCTACATTCCGACACCCCCATGTTCAATTCTGACACCCCCATGTCCCTATAATATGAGTCCCTTATGTTTGACACCCCTATGGGGGTCTGCATGGGGGGATCCTGGCAAACCATATGCAGCAACAGTCGGACAGCTTTTTCCACCCCGAAATTGGACCGGACAGCTGTTTCCGTCAATCGGACCGGACAGCTAGTTCCAACAACCCACCGACTGGCTCCCAGGGAAAATGTTGAAATCTTGACCCTCTTAAACGCTTTATTTCCGGAATTTTGTGGGACAACTTTGCTGGTAGAGTAGAAAATATACTGAAGAGTTTCAGCTTGAATTTTGGTAGGTTTTTCTGCCGGAGGCGCGATTGTCCCAGGGCGCTCCGGCCGTGTGCTCCCGCGGAGAAAATTTTGAAATCATGACCCGCCGAAACGCTTTTTCTTGCATAGAGGAATTGTTCAATAACGCTTAAAAGCTAGATTCGACAGGTACACGGAATGTCACCCTGTTAAGTACAACCACAGAGCATTGGAACACATGACCATGACAATTGATTGAAAAAGAATTATGAAGAGCGGTCTAAACTGGAACAGTCCTACCTGACCGAAAATTCTACTCCACTCTTAACGCTGAATTCAGGATGACAAATAGCCGTGGCGACTACGTAACGAATGGTGTTTTTGCTTTATATTACATATATGAAGGGATAGTATATGTAATATCAAGCAAAAACACCCTTCACTAGTCGCCACGGCTAGATGACAAATAACGCGCTACGTAGAATCAATTAGAGCGGACCGGCTACGATTAACGGTGAATTAAAATAGCGGATAACGCTTAATGGAAAAGGGCATGCAGGCCCTCCCCTATGTTCTGTTCTGATCATGTGGGAACATTGGGATCAGTTGCTACATTGGAACATTGAGATGTCAGAACATTAGGGGTCATTTAGGATGTTGGAACACGGTCTTTCGGAAGATACGAAAAATGGGACTCCCGTGTTCGAGGAGGTGCCTCGAGTGCGTTACAACAGCCTCCTTACTCACATGGGTAACGTTACCTACTGGCTGAAATGACACAACCTGGTGAATATTATGTTTTAACGCTAGTTTCCACTCACCTCAGACCTGCCGTCCTGTCAATGTCATCTGTGCATGGCTCTAGATCTGATGATGATCTTCTGACGATGCGAGCGAGTCTGAACCAGTTTGAACAGGTGGTAACTGAGGCTCTGTTGGGGCTTTACAAGAATCCCCTTTGTCGGAAATTCTATTTTTTCTTGCATCTACAAGGTGACTTTGAGCTTGGAGTCAATTCAGTCTCTCAAAAACCTTATAGCACGTCATCCGTGTCAAATATTTCTGCACTTCATTTATTTCCGATTTTGTTTTTTAGAGATCTGGTGCAAGCCTTTATTCATAACCCCGTTTTTTCCGGATGTGACGTGTATGACGTCATGCTACAAGTCTGACCCTGCCCTGCACGGGCTGATAAATCTGCCCGTCTTCTGTTTGTATATTATTCGTGGTTATACCGCAGGTTTGAGGCCGTGTCAGCCAGTAGGATCGTGTGCACAGGTACACCGACGTTAGAGCTCGTCACTGTGCAAACAAGGGCGCCACAGAACCGGCAAAGGTGCGTATTTTAGCGGGAAAACGTAACACAACAAGCGGCGTTTTGCGATAATTCTTGTAACGCAAGGGAAAATGGCGGAGATTCCAGACGTGTGCGTTCAGGAACTCTATTATATTAAAGGACAATAAATAACAATGATCTTTGGTGGTTTCCCAGTGGAACCTAAAGTGTAATAGTCTTGTGGTTTTTCTGGTAGAATTTGGCTCCAACAAGTGTTTAGGTAAACGGGACTGAGACTGTCAAAAGTGATGGGATCCCAAGTAATTGGCCACTCGGGCGGGGACAAGCCGGACCGAACCAGCATAGTTGATGTGATTATGATGTACTGACGCCGCTAAAGGTCCGGGTTTTTAATCATGTCTACCAGGGATACTGCATTAGTTTATAGGGGTTCTATGGGGTTCTGGTCACGCAAAAAAACTAATGATAAAGCTGAGAATTTTTATAGCTTTAGCAGGAATGCCAGGAATCAAATTCGTGTCTGCTCTTATTATTAAACTTTTAAAGCCATACTGACTGCCCCAATGTATATGACTTGTTTTATCCAATATAGTTCCAGTCCTCTCTAAACCAAAACCAGGTATCCATTTTTACACAGGGTAGAGTGAGGAATGTCGTGTTAAGTGCCTTTCCTAATGGCACAACGTTAACGTCTAGCCATGATGTGTCACCCAGGAATCATACCCGTGACCTGTCGACCTCGTGTCTGCTAGCCTGGCAACTTGGCCATACGAAGGACAAATGTTGTTAGCCTGGAATCGTAACAAAATTATAGCTCCTGGGTCTCCTCTCCACAAATTATACTTCCCGAGTCTCCTCTCCGCAAATTATAGCTCCTGGGTCTCCTCCCCGCAAATAGAGAAGAGTCTCGGGGCAGTATAATAGGTTTGGATTCCAGGCTACAATGTTGTTACATGTATATGACAGGACTTGTTCTTGTCCTATATATAGTTCCAGGTCCACCATGGGTTGCTGTGAGAACATGTCCCCTGAGCGGAAGCATGCAGTCTGCCGTAAGATGCTGTGTTCTGGGATGATCCTGGTCATGGCACTGATCATCATGCTGGGCATCCTCATCGTCAAACCTGCCATCTACGGCCGCGCCTTCAAACCTACCACCTGTACCGTGGTCAGTTCTGAATATAGTAAGTACCACAGAACCCTCCACATGTACCGTGGTCAGTGCTGACTATAGTAAGTACCACAGAACCCACCACCTGTACCGTGGTCAGTGCTGACTATAGTAAGTACCACCTGTACCGTGGTCAGTGCTGACTATAGTAAGCACCACATGTACCGTGGTCAGTGCTGACTATAGTAAGTACCACAGAACCCACCACATGTACCGTGGTCAGTGCTGACTATAGTAAGTACCACAGAACCCACCACATGTACCATGGTCAGTGCTGACTATAGTAAGTACCACAGAACCCTCCACATGTACCGTGGTCAGTGCTGACTATAGTAAGTACCACATGTACCGTGGTCAGTGCTGACTATAGTAAGTACCACAGAACCCTCCACATGTACTGTAGTCAGTGCTGACTATAGTAAGTACCACAGAACCCACCACCTGTACCGTGGTCAGTGCTGAATATAGTAAGTACCACATGTACCGTGGTCAGTGCTGACTATAGTAAGCACCACAGAATCCTCCACATGTACTGTGGTCAGTGCTGACTATAGTAAGTACCACATGTACTGTGGTCAGTGCTGACTATAGTAAGTACCACATGTACCGTGGTCAGTGCTGACTATAGTAAGTACCACATGTACCGTGGTCAGTGCTGACTATAGTAAGTACCACATGTACCGTGGTCAGTGCTGACTATAGTAAGTACCACATGTACCGTGGTCAGTGCTGACTATAGTAAGTACCACATGTACCGTGGTCAGTGCTGACTATAGTAAGTACCACAGAACCCACCACATGTACCGTGGTCAGTGCTGACTATAGTAAGTACCACAGAACCCACCACATGTACCATGGTCAGTGCTGAGTATAGTAAGTACCACATGTACCGTGGTCAGTGCTGAGTATAGTAAGTACCACAGAACCCACCACATGTACCGTGGTCAGTGCTGAGTATAGTAAGTACTGCAGAACCCACCACATGTACTGTGGTCAGTGCTGACTATAGTAAGCACCACATGTATCGTGGTCAGTGCTGACTATAGTAAGTACCGCAGAACCCTCCACATGTACCGTGGTCAGTGCTGAATATAGTAAGTACTACAGAATGCACCACATGTACCGTGGTCAGTGCTGACTATACTCTATAGTACGTTGTTGCAACATGTTTGCCAACACTTCAAAAGGTCTTGAAATACTTGGTGCATAAATGATAAATTATACACTTTTGTCTAATTTTTGACTATGGGCTCACTGGTGCGCTTAAATATTTGTGAAGGCTTACATACAAAAAAGGTACTATTGTAAAACTAGTTACAGCATATTCTTGACATTTGTCAGTTTCAAGTGTCATTTTTTTTCTTCAAATTTCGCCATGTACCATTTTGACAACTTAAGTTTCAGGAACTGAAGCGATACACAACATACTTTAGAGCTGTAACAGTCACCTCTCTTCACTTTTTGGTACAGGAATCTTGCTCCAGTCCATGGCTAGAGCAACAGCAACTGGACAATGCATTTCAATACTTACCAATGCCAATACCAATCAATACAAGATAAATGCAAAGTACAATCAATACTGTGCCTAATCATTAAATGGTCAATTATTGATTGATAGATTTATCAGTTGATTGATTGATTGATTGATTGATTGATTGATTGATGACTGATTATAGAGGACAATGTGGACTGTAGCTGCGGACGAAACTGCTACACTCAGATGCCGTGCCTGGTTGTCATGGTAACGTACGCGGACAGGAAGAACGTCACGGCAACGGGGATGATCCACGAGGACGAGGGAGAACTGGACCAGTGGAGTATGGTACGGTCGCGCTAACGACCTTCTGAGGAAAAGTCTGATGAATGTGAAAGACTTATGTAAAGACAATTCAAACTCTACAACTGGATAAAATTCGGAGATTTACTTCCAGACATTTTGAGTGACATCTATCACTCTTCTTTAACATCACTAGGATAAACTGGTAGAACGAATCCATGCTAGCTGGAGAGAAACAGTTGAACCCGTCAAAGTCATGTCTTCATTCTAGTGACGCTGAAGAAGAGCGACGGATGTCACCCGAAACGTCTGGAAGTAAATCTCCAAATTTTATCCAGTTGTAGAGTTTGATTTGTCTTTATATATTGTATGCCTGGATGTCTAACCTTCATAAACGTATGAAAGGATAATGGTTTGATTTCTTCGTATATCGGTATAAAGATTGCTCCATATGAATGAAGGAAGTTAGTTTGTTCAATTTAGTAGCTAGTATTTGAAGGAAGGAAGGAAAGAAAGAAGCGAAAATGAATGGATGAACAAGTGAACAAATGAAGGGAATAGAGAAAGAATGAGTGATTAGTTTACTTTTAAGTATGGTAGGGCCATGGCAGCACAAAGGTTTGAAAAGAATTTTAAAAGTTAATTATTGACAGCAAAGTTCTTTGTACACAACCATATGTTTCTGTAAAATGCATTTAAGTTCGCATGGTTTTTATTTCGCGGTAGGGAGAAAATAAAGTGTTTGCGGGGTTTTAAGATTTCGGTTGAAACTATAGTAGCGGTACAGTCATATGTGCGCAAAAATTTTCACGGTTTTAAGTTCGCGCTGAAAGTTCATCGCGAAAAAAACGCGAACATAAAACCACCGCGAACATTTCTGCATTTGCAGTAATACCTTTGCCTGGTGGGTATTGCACATCTTGCTGAGTTATTTTGTAGGGTAGGCATGACGATGATGTTGTTTATTTGTTTGTTTACTCCTCCAGTGCTCGTATCACAGCTGCAGCCGTAGCGGGCAGCTGAACTACGATGCTGTGAGCCGGTTCAAGGAGAACTACGGACAAGTCGGGGAAACCTACAGCTGCTTCTACAACCCCGGAAAGGAGAATGTACGTCTTGTTTTTGTTTTTTTATTTTTATATCATGTGTGTAGGCCAACTGCTCTCTCTCGTTGCAGTTTTAAAAAATTTAAAGTCCTTCCCGCACCGAAAGGTGCATAAGGAGGCACCCATCTCCGGTTCCAAAGCCCTTGGGCCACACAACTTTGTGCAAGTCACTACAGCAGGGGGCTAGTCCGCTGGTAGTGGTGTGTGTTTAACTTTCATACTCTTTCCCAAATGCTGAGTGCTAAGCAGAGAAAGCAGTATGTACCATTTTTAGAGTCTTTGGTATGACCCGGGCGGGGTTCGAACTCACGACCTACTGTATGCAAGGTGAACACTCTACCCACTAGGCCATTGCACCGGTTTGCACTCGTTGCAGCCAGGGGCTTAATTGTGAGGGGATTACATTTGGTGGGACTGAATTGCAAGGGTCTGTAGTTGCAGCCTTTCAGCGCTCTGGTGACCTCATAACGACGACAGTATTTTACAGGTTCATTGTACCAGGAAAACTCCCGTATCTACAGTGGACGACGACTTAAAATCCCATCTTGTAACCCTTTCCAGTAGCATGTATGTCCTGTGAACTACACAGCTGGGATTTGAACTCAGGGCTGCTAACCACTGGACTATGCATGCTACTTGTTTGAGATCCCTTACACTATTTTTCACTTTCTTTTTCATCTTTTCCATCTTTCCAGGAGGTTCTGCTGCGGAAGGACTACGACAACATGATGATCTTCCATGTGATGTTCTGTAGCTTCTGTACAAAGCGTCTCTCTGTCTTCTCTGTCACGACCAATGAAAGATAAGCTCTTCAGTGAGCTCAACTGGTTCGAGATCACTTTTTCTACTAAACCTTTTGTGCATCTTTTCCAGGAGGTTCTTCTGAGAAAGGACTACGAGAACACAGTGATCTTCCACGTAATGTTCTGTAAATACTGTACATAGCTTGTCTTTTCTGTCACAACCAGTGGAAGAACAGCTCGATCTTCAGTGATCTAAACTTTTCATCTTTAAATTTGCAGGAGGTTCTGCTGCGGAAGGACTACGACAACATGGTGATCTTCCACGTGATGTTCTGGCCATCGCTGCTGCTTGCCGTGCTGATCGGGATCACGTGCGTGATCTGCGCCAAGTACAAGTGCTGGCTGGACGAAGACGACTCCCCGCCCAGTAACTACAGCAGGTTTGGGGTCCCTGCATAGGAGGGGCTGGCCATGGGAGCTCTGTTAACGCGTGGGTAAAAGACATCGTAGGAAGACTAAAGTTTTCTTCCAGCACCACAAAGAAATAGACTCACCCCTTATACCAGGCTTTGTATTTCTGGATATAGCCAGCCTCGGGATATATTTGTGTATGAAAAAATGTGTATCCATTTGCATTCATACCAGGGTTCATCAAATCCAGCTACTTGAAAAAAAAATATGCTTCACCTCAATTGAGGGATCTCTTTTAAAGTGTGTGTAATTATAAGGCCTCATCAAATAGATATAAATGGATGACATCCCCTAGAAGAAAACTGTAGTCTTCTTATAAGAGAAGGGATTATTCCTAGGGAAAAGGAGCAACACCAAGGACAAGGGACAAGGAGGAAAGGTCAAGTTCAGTATTAGTGTAGAATTCTGTAGATCATTGTGTGTTAAGCTATGACTACTAACTTGATAGATTAGTGATAAAAAAAGTATGAAGAATAAGTTAACATGAGGCCACACCAATTTAATTTCTTGGTTAACGGATTTTTATTTTTTTTAAACAAAAAAATTCTAGAAAAAAAAAATTCACGAAAACAGAAGGCTGGGCCAGCCTTCTGTTTTCATGCTTTTTATTTTTTTTTATTTTTTATTTTTGGAAAATAAAAATACGTTAACCAAGAAATTAAATTGGTGTGGCCTGAGCACTGCAGACAAAAACATACCTCAGCTATCATAAGCATGCACGCACCGAATACAACACAGCTACCAGGAATAAAGTTTGTTCAAAACATAACATTAAAACACTAATCATCATGCACTAAATGATAATCAAGTCATGAAAGGGGTCAGGACTAATTTCTATTTAACAACACATATTTATTTCAAATGTATTTCTGTGGGGTGTTAACAGGTGTGTATAAAGATATGGGTAAGAAAATAGTCTTATAGTACTTATATATACTAAGTCAGTCTGTTTCAGCATTGCTAGCCAATTGCCACGGTAAGAATGTACTTCTGTACTTTGTTACTGTAAATACCGTAATATATTTGTCAGTAATAATCTAGGGGATTATTTTCTTGGTAAAGCTTAAGAGGAACTGATACAGTAGAATCCAGCTATTTGCATTACTGTTAATAGCATATTTCGGGGATATGCATAAAATTCTGAAAACCAAAACCATTTCCCATTCACTACATTATAAATAAAATGGCATAATTGCATTAGCCATGTTCGCATACTCCTGCTATTTGCATAAAATAATGCCAATGGCAACTGGAAAAACTGGTTGAACATGTCAAAGTCACTTACTCTTATAGATTGTATGCAAATGTCATTCAAATGTAAATCGAGTATGGATAGTTTCTATGGTAAGACAACTCCATAGGAACTGTTGTTGTCCTTTGTGTTTTGAAAAAGCTCTGGCAATTCCATTGTCATTTGCTGTGATAGGATACAGAAGAATAGAATTGCCAATGTTTTGCTTAATTTGTCATCCTTTGCACTCAACATGTGTATATAAACTTATGATATTTTTATGAATTCAATGTTACATTTTGTATAACTGGGAGTGAGTAAATTTGACACAAAGAGTGTGTGTTTCCTCAAAGTGCCATCCTAGTAACCACAACAACCCCCTCCCCTCTCAGTGCTGCTCATTTTGTCCCCTAGGGTTAATGGACTACTCCTTATTATTGCATAAAATACTCTGACAAATCAGTTATGCAAATAATCGGATTCTACTGTACATTGTTTCTATACAGCTTTCAAAATAGACAAAACAGTTTTTGAAATGTCTCTAAAAAGTATCGCTTCTATTGTGCCAAGTACAATGTTGTATTTGTACTATAACTGTATATGCCAAATCTTTCTTGCCAGTACAGCTGAGCTTATATGATTATTATTATATCTGATGCTGTCATTTGTAACCTACTATAAAGCCAGTATAAGTGTTTATTTAGTCAAGTACAAACCTTTATTATGTTTTTCTCAGCAGGGAGCTGATGCTTAGACTGAGTTGTATTTTTGTACAAGTTTTGTGATGGACTAATAGGAAAGGAAGATGAGTGGGGCAGGTAAAAGCTGTGTCATGCAGGTAAATTTGAATATCACCTGCACTAGTGCAGAAAGTATGCAGAAAAAGGCATTTTTAGCCCTTTAGATGGTATAGATTTGATGAGGACAAGGATTATGCCACTGAAACAGTCTTTGAAAAAATTGTGACCAGCAATGACCACGATAAGGGTTATTTTCTATAAAAGAGGTCATAAGAAAACAGTGTAGTAGTAGCATGGATGGCCGAGTGGTTAAGGTAGCAGACATGGAATTGAGAGCTCACAGGTTTCATTCCTGGCTAGACGTTGTGTCCTTGGGAAAGTTACTTAATGTGGTATTCATCACCCCACCCAGGTGTAAAAGTGGGTACCTAACTTCGGTTGGGAAGGTGAACGGCAGTGGAAGGAGAAGGATAGGCTCTACTTTGCAATACTGTGCCCAAGAAACTGTATTCGATCTTCACTGCCCCTGCGGCCTCATCTATATACAATGTAAGCCAAGGGACTTCTAACTTTTACCAATGCTTTTCAGCCAACAGTCACCTAACTGTGGTCAGAAATGTAACCAGGGAAGAGAGCATTTAGCAGATGGACATAGAAATGTGGAAATCTCGTTCTTTTGCCTTGAACTCTATTATTTGTATATTGAGCACTATATTAGGCAATACATATTGGGTAGTGCATTGTCTTATGACACAAAAGAATGCCCAGGAAAAGAGAAATGAGTTGCTTGTAGGCTTTGCAATATTGTATATTTTTGGCACTGCACTAAGCCTTTATATATTTGTATTTATAGCCCAGTATGGAGTTGACTGATAAATAAAAGTTCTCTGTTGAGTGACTGTCAAGTCTTTTCTATCTGGTCATTTCTTGTTTGAAAAGGACATTTTGATACCCAATATTTGGTCACTGCAGACTTCCAGATTATGAACTTGTATCCTTATTTTGGATGTCATGCAATCTTAAATTTTCACAAGACAACATCTGTGCATGTGTTTTGTTTCTTCTTTGCATACACATACATAACAGTATAACATAACTAGATACAATACAATAGTAAAATCAAGAAACATGGTCAGAAACCTAAAAGATTCTCACGGGCCTCCCCTCATTCACTTTTATTCAAAAGACAGTCATCAGCCTTTAGTGTCAAATTAATCAGTCATACAAAGTATGAACAGGGGGTTACCAAATTTGAAGTCAACTATTTTTTTTCACTTTTCCAACCAACTTTGTTGTTCCTATGGTAGCATATCGATCCTATCGGTTTGTCTATCGAGGGGTGCATATTTTACAATCTTACAATCATTTCGCCCGCTCGCTCCACTTTTTTTCTGCTAAAATTCGATAACCAAGAAATAACATTGATACGGCCTAAGTCGCGTAATCCGATACCCCATGTTTCCGCACGCCTCTCGGTGCACCGGAAGTTGCGTGCTAGTGAAGCGCCCTCTACCGGCCGGGAAGCGCACCTGCCGGTGTAAACATTAAGCGGGCAGACCGGCAAGGGGACAAACTTAAACAAAGGGCCCGGCGTCTTACGACGACAGAATCTCCACAACCCACAAGATTCCTTGAAGACATCAACGCACGCCACCGTCTTCATAAGGAGGCCGGTCATCTGAGGTAAGTACATTTGTATTTGAACAGTCTAGCCCTGCCAACACTTCAACACGTTTGGCTGGAGGTTGGAAAGAGCTCAGCGAGGTCAGACGCTGTGTTATTGAATGAAGATGTGACGATGTCGTGCCAGCCAATACAGTTTACGGTCCTGTCTGTGGGGCAACCTGTAGCCAAAGTCTAGCTCTGACTTGTACCAACGATGTTACACGTCTTTGTTTGAATGGAAAACCCTGCCTATATGTATACAAAAGAAGTGTTTACAAACTAACTACATGGACGTGCCTTAATTCAGTGCCAGTCAGTGGATTCCACTACGTAATCTCCAAGCAGATGTAGGAGTTGCGAAACCGTTATGTTGTGGGGCAACCTGTAGTCAAAGTCTTGCTCTTTGTTTTACCAACGATGTCTTTGTCTGAATGGCAAATCCTGACTTTGTATAATTTATACACGCACTGTTTACAAGCATGGACGTTCCTTTAGAAGACTTAATCTCCAAGCAGATGTAGGGGGAGGCAAAAGCGTTACATTTTCCTAACCGCCTAGTTCATTACCAGCTGCCTCCTTAACAGATTGCAACAGGGTAGCCTGGAAAAACGCAACGATTTTTCCGCCCCACATCTGCTTGGAGATTGCAGTTTTGACCGGATAAGAACAAAAACGGAAGGACGGTTCATTTAGCATCCGGGCACAATGCTGAGCCTGAAAGATAGCCTGGATGTCTGTTTCCAGGCCTCAGGGGTCGACAGATTAGCCTCCACCAGGCCCTCTTACGGGCGTATGAATCGTAGAATTCGGCAGAAAAAGGAATGATTAGCCGGTAGAGTCAGTCCACAGTGAAGATCACATTTCGCCCGCCAGTACGGAGCCAGCATGTGAAACCCTGGCATAGTTAGTCTGGTAGAGACTACCGACAGATGATGATGTTTCCAGGGCCGAGACAGGCCAGCTCCTCGGCTCTAGGGCCAGCATGCCCCGAAGGAAAGTTTACAACAGGCCCCTGCCCTGATACCCGTGCGATAGATGATCATAGAAAGATGGGTGTGCAAACTTTTGTAGCGCCCGCCCTAAGCGACGCATGTGGCCGAAGGGGTTATCGTCTAGCGCGGTGTCTTCTTTCTTTTGAGGCTACCAACTTAAACTTGCTGAAGATTTTGTGGCCTATATGTGGCCTGCAGTGAGGTTTGATCCACTCATACCAGGAGACCCCTACTCTTTTCGATAAGCCTGGGATCTTGATGTGCTCGAGGTGTGAAGGAAGGTAAAGCAGTTTTATGACCAAAAAAGTGAAAATAAACAATTGCTGAAATCTTTATGGTAGTGATATTTACAAACAGTATTTAGCACTTTTGCGTAATAACTTCACACTTTGAGCTTTTAGAACCACGCAAAAATGAGCCTGATGATGATCCCCTTAGTTTCTCGAGGCCACAAAAACTCCAGTGAAATTGCGCAACTCAATCGTTTCGCTCCAAGCAAAGGTTGTCGGGGGGGGGGGGGGGGGATTGGACAAAAAACGGGACATATGATAAGAAGGTCACAATTTGCCCACCAACAACCTCTAGTTGGAGGGTACATTTTACGTTCTATCTTGCTCTGACAGCCGGGCTACTCGAGATAAAAAGCGCTGGTATCGGGATGATCTGATCCACACACTTCTCGGACGGCTGCTGTCGTCCGCTGATAGGTACTAATCCAGAGATGACGTTACTGATGAACAACGCGCCACTACAGGTGTTGCCTGGGCTCCAAGCAGATGGGAGGAACAGGCTCGATGTCAGTATTTTACGCGTGTCATTTCAACGTTAAGGTCCTCTTTTTAATCTTGTAGTGCACCCTTTTAACTCTTCATTCGCAACTTCCTATACAGCGAGAGATTTAGAGTTGCCGTTACAAACGCAAGAAATACGGTTAAGCACGCAAACAAAAAACGACAGCTTTTATAATTGACTTCGCTTTTTGTTGCTGTTTTTCTTTTATTGGCCAAGACGGGTCCAAATATGTAACTCTATGGTCGGTAAACTTTGCTGGCAAATTGGCTTAATTGCCGCTATTTATTCTACATGCAAATTGCCTTGGCGGAGACTGTTTTTTTAATTGCATTTTACAAGAAGAACAATAATACAAACAAGAGAAAATTAAAGTACAGGAAAATGAACATAAGCTACGGATCCAAAATAATAAGTAAAGGTGGAAACAGAAATGGACTACTCGTAGATATAAGTAATATCCAAAACAATAGTAATAACAGCCTCATTGGCAAATAAAAATAACAAAATCAGTATCAACCAAAGATAGCTGAAAATTGAAATTAAACAGAATTAAAGTCGACAGATTAATGTGAAAAGTCCATATCAACAGAATCATGAGAACATGAATAACAAAAAGAACTAACGACGGCTCAGTGGCGAATACAAATGGCAAAAAAAGACAATATCAACCAAAGATAACATTTGATCAAAATCGAAGACTGTTACCTAATATCCAAGCAGACATCGAAAGGCAAATCATGATATAACGTTTTTTTAAAACTCCCGATTCCGCAGAGGCTCACTGCTTCACGGAACCAGGAGTTTGCCGGAAACATTACGGATCAACTTGCATGCCTTTCTACATCTGTTTGGAGATTAACTATCACCTACTCGGCTACAAGCTTAAGATATCGGTGCAACATTTTTTTAAAGAATCTACAGTTCGGGGATCAATTTCAAATACTTTGTTGAAAACGCCGCCATGAAGGCCGTTTGATAAAACTGTGACAGTCGCACTTTCTCAGGGGTAAACCGGTAGTTATAGTTGTTGCTCCTTGAACTGATTACGTTCAAGTCACGCGGCAAGGTCATAGCCACATCCTTTTGTCCTTGAGCAAGGTCACGGCCGGATTAGTCCCGAACCCAGGCCTCTTGGGACCTGCTGTTATCACTCATGCTGTTGTAGCGCTTCTGTATACAATGTACCTGGCAGGGTAGGCGGTATTCTCTAAGCAGAGGTTTCGATCGAGGTGGCTAGTAGTAGCCGGGATTTTTAACGCTGCCCTCTCTTCAGTCAAATCCCGGCACACACTAAATGCTACAGATGTCATATTGGAGGTGTAGGCAGCTTAAGGATAGTCGCAAACAAAGAAGGTGCATTATGCTAATGAAGACTTCATTTGCATAATTTATGCTAAAAAGTTATACTTCCTCTAGGGTAAATGCTATGGATGTCATATTGGTGGTGTGGGTGAAAGGTGAATACAATGGAATGTATGTTATGCTAACGAGGACCTCATTTACATTATTAATGAAGAAACTTCATATTTCCTGTACGATAAATACTACGGATGCCACATTGGATGTGTAGGTAGCTTTACTTAAGGTGAACACAACCTTAATTATCAGGTGTGTTATGCTGATGATGACTACTAAGAGTACATTTGCAGAAAGCCATATCAAAATGGTAGGGGCTTCATATTAGACATATAAGTAGCTTGAATAAACAACGATGCTGTGTCATACCTCCTTTATCAATGGAGATAAGTTTTTTTCATTGTGAGGGGTGTTTTTTTGGGTCGCTAGCGTTCTCTCTATTTTTAACAAATGGGCACACAACTATCACACATTCAAGTCAAATAAAAAGAAAAATTCAATTCCAAATATTCATAAAAAAATGATAATAAACTAACATAGCAAACCTGAAGTATATGTAGCACAAATACTTAGCTCTAGTTGTCTTTGTTGTCAGCCTTAGCTTAAGGCTATTCCAATTCGATTTGTTCCTTTACGGAATTTCACTGAAATACACACGCTTCTACCTAGTGGCTACCAGGGCTACCTTTACCTCACATACCTAATAATGGTCTTCGTTGTCAGCATTAGGCTACTCCATTTTGTTGTTGTGTTGGGTTCACGGAAGTTCTAAAATTATTACTGGACCGTACGATGATACACAAGGTTTCAGGGAGTTAATCTAGTCAGATGCAAGTTTTTCTCTCAGCCCTCTGTTTTCGTGTCGAAATTTTCCCTTTGAAATGAACGAGAACCAGTGATATGATTTTGTTCGGCCTAAGTTCCCTTGTAATTTATCACTTTAGTGTACGAAGGAGTTAGTGTGTGGAATGTGTGCATGTCACGAGTACTGTTGGGGATGTACTGTGTTCAGCAGATGTCGTTGTAGATCTAGGGTCATATATAAACGAACCACATTCAGTCCTTTGTTTGATCCCGCTGGCTTATTCCTGGCTAGCATCAGCCTGAGCTCGTGGAATTTCTTTGTTACCTTTATCAAGCTCTCATCCATCAAGTGAGTGTGAAAACGAGAGTTCATCAGCAGTTGTTGTTCTAGAAGCGACCCACATTTAGTCCTTCGTTTGATCCCACGGTCTTATTCCTGGCGAGCGCTAGGTCCTTCTGAACTTTCTTTCCTGTTTTCTAAATTCTTATTCATCAAGTGAGTGCGAAAAACGTGAGTTCTTTTAGCGACGTTTTAGAATTCCCATTTAGTGAAAGTGTGACAAGGTACAAACGACCCACATTCAGCCATTCTTCGTTTGATTACATCAAGGAGGTTTAAACCTCCTTGATTACATCGTCTTATTCATGGGAGCTCCTTCTGAACTTTCCTTCCTGCCGTTTTCTATTATCAAAGTTCTTATCCAACAAGTAAGTGTGAAAGACGAGAGTTCTTTTAGCAACGCTTTAGAATTCCCCACAGTGTCTGGAAGAGTCTGGCAAGCTTGACTCTTGGCCTGACCGCTCTTGTCTGAGGACATGTACCAAGCCTGGCTGTGTCGGCAAGGTCCCCACGGCTATCATTTAGGATCACTTAGGCCTAAGAAACAAAATGTTGTGTTTCCGATTTAATACGGCCCTGTAAAAAGTAGGGGCGGTACGTATGGAGGTAGAATTTGCCCTTTTTTTCTTTCTTTTTTTTACATGTTGACCTCAGTGATCCAACATATACAGTTTAACAGTGTAAAATGGAAATACAAGTTGCCATTTTCAACATAAATATACATTGTACAATGTTTACTACAGATTCTGACATCAACTGTTCAAAGCTTTAATCTGTTGACAGAGTGTGAAATAAAGAAAGTCTAGTCTGATATTTATCACACAGATGTGAGCTAGAATATTTGGCATGTCCCTTGCTAGCGGCCGACTAAAAAAATGCTATAGGGTCGGCAGGTTTTTGCTAGAGTCGGTCGGGGAACCGGGAACACAGCACTTTTTCCCTGGGCCTTGTTGAAAGCTTGACGTACGGACCCGACAACTCGGCACGGCAGCTCGGCAGAGACCTTCAAAATGTACAAAGCCTGGCGGTGTCGGGAAGGCCCTCACGCTGCCACTATACTGTTAATGCATTTAACTTCGCGTGGTTGTTATTTCGCGGTAGGGAGAAAATGGACTGTTCGCGGTGGTTTTAAGTTCGCGTTTGAGACAATAGTAGCGCTACAGTCACATAACGGAAACACTTTTCGCTGTGGTTTTTACTTTGCGGTTAAGAGTTCACCGCGAAAACCGCGAACATAAAATCACCGCGAACATTTCTGCCTTTACAGTATTTAGCGAAAGACATACGGAAAAGACCCGACAACTCGGCACGGCAGCTCAGCCAAGACCTTCGGCTCTGTCGCCGCCGGCGCCTTGAACGCCTGGCTCCTGTTTCCTGAGCTGAGTGCAGCCGAACTGTGCATTAGGCCAAGGACATTATCCTACATAATGTCCTTGATTAGGCCATGTTGATTTGATTACATGGTTGACATCTCTGGGAACCCCAAAACTGATGCGAGCGTTTGAATAAAGAAAAGTCTGGGGAAAAAAGCTGCCTTCATTATAAAATCTATGTAGTCAGGAGTATGGTATAACACGTTACAACATTCAACAATAGATTCTTAATTTTTGTTCTTTCACATCTTCTTTGACTTTGGAATTGACGTTGGTATTCTACCACTGTAGTATCCGTTTTCCGATGTTCTTTGGTAATTTACAGCATGTATTTGTTCATTTTTAGCTGCTTTGTAGGATTTACATGATGGTCGAAAACGTGTTTTTTCTTCTTTTTTAAAAGGATGAAAATTGATGCGCGAGCGGATGTCATCCATATGATCGAATCAACATGGCCATATCTTGGCTCTCCTGGTTCTTGTTAGAGTCTTAGACGGAAGAGAAATTCGGGAAGGGACCTGGGTGGTTCTAGAGGGAGCAAAGCTAACAGACAGCTCAATACGTTTTACAGAACCCAAACTCTACGTTAATTGCAAACCTAACAGAGAGAAAACGGACAGGTTGCTCAAGAAGTTTGATAGAAAATAAATTGCATTTATTATTTGACATCACGAAGCTGAAATGTTATAACGATTCTTCTGGTCCTCATTAGTCGATAGAGAGAAAGTCTACAGGATTAAATAGGATTTTGAATGTTCTTAGGGCATGTTTAGTATATTACGAAGGCAATAAGATGAGTTACGTGGATATTCAGGATTTGCATTAAAATAAAATGAGCATTTGTGGAAAACAAATAAATCCGCTGAAATATCTTTTTAGTTCAATTTTCTCCCATCCTCTCTAACACCATCCCCGGACGTTCCCTTTGCGAGCTTCAAACTCTCCCAATTTGCGCGGAACGGTGACTTCTGGCGGGACGCTTGATTGGGGTTCCGGTCTAACGTTACCTCCACTTCCGGTCTGTCTGGGTCGTTTTAGGCCACGGAAATCTCCAAGCAGATGTAAACAGGAAAAATCGTAACGTTTGTCAAGCTCGGCATCGGGCCTTTTTCGGCACTTGGCGGACCGCCGGAGCTTGAGAAACTCAGCTTTTTGCACTGAGGTCATGCGATGAGGGAGGAGGTCAAACAAAAGACACACATAACATCACTAATGTCCTAATAAATCTCTGAACATGCATCAGTATACACAAACAAATGGTACAAAAGCACTGTGATAGTAGGGTGACAGCTGGAGTATGGTTCGTGTCTGTTCGTACGTTTTGGTCATTTCTGTTACTATAAGAGTCTTTATAGAGGAAGTCAGAGTGGCAAACAGTCACCGAAACGTCAACTAGGTATAACCAAGGACTCTTTGTTTATGTACAGAGATTTGTTATCCAGTGACTGATGAAACTATTCACTCGGACGGACAGAGGTTACTTGTTTCTCTCACCTGTCAGAGCATGAAGGAATACTGCTGCTGTTTGTTTGCTGAAGAAAATACTTCTCTCTTGTTTGTTCCTTTCATACAAACCGACCGGAAACGATCGTCTGCGCAAAGTCTGCACACCTGCAAACTTCCGGTTGTCATGACGTCGTTAAATCCACCTCACAATCATCTAGCTGTTTTTACTAGCCTCCACTAGATTAACTACGCTGGCTGAAAGTAGTAAAATGTAGCTAAATAGGGGGAGTAATTTGCCAGTGGGGTTTGTATACCATATCATTTTGCCTTTTTTGCCGGATTCTATTATCCATAGGCCTTAAGAGGAGGCCTGTTGGAGGCTAAGCTGCTTTGTGTGTGGTAAGTTGTTGTGGAGATTACACCACTACAAGAGAGAGAAGTATAATTATACTATTGCATAGTTGTTTTTGCATTGTCCGTTTCACACACGCGCACACATACAACACACAAAAACTTCGTGTTTGTGTGTGTGTGTGTGTGCGTGTGTGTGTGTGTGTGTGTGTTTATGTCTGTCTGTCTGTCTGTCTGTCTGTCTGTCTGTCTGTCTGTCTGTGAGGGTCCCTACGATCCACAACATACACAATGCAACGTTGCTATACATCCTCCGAGCTGGGTTTTTTCTTGGCTGCTGGACTGTATGGGTGAGAGGGTGAATTACAAGTTGGGGGTCACACTCTGAGATGTATTACCGCGATTTCTGCTAGGTGGCGTTGTGGAACAATGCCGCCTTCCACACCTGGCAGTGAAAGGAAACCATTGGATTTCGATAAAGCCAACATCGGGACGATCAGAATGTTATATGACTTCACCTTTTTTGCTGATATCTGCCCCCCCCCCCCATTTCCAGTGGTGACCCCTCAGGGTGACCCCCTCTAGCGATAACCATTGACAGCGATGCCCCCCCCCATGACTCGAAGGGCATCAAAATTCAAAATCGAAAATATTCCGTCACTTGAAGTACTCTGTTTGTGTTCGGCGATGCTCGACCCTACATCTGCTTGGAGCTTGCAAGCTGTTTGGTGCGAAATTTTAACATCTCGCTCAGCGCTAGAAGTACAGCAAATCTGGCCTTTGTCGCTGAAAACCTGACTAATCGTTATCAAAATAGTTAAAGAAGGCAAAATTCCGTCAATCTTTCACAAAACAGACGAAATGCGATGCGAACGTTCAGATATTGTCCTTAGAGTAAAGATAGTTTGGGCTGGTGAATGCATCTTTATGGTCTTCATCATTCACTGAATCTATTTTACTTTTCTTTTCAGAAAACGACAACTTTCATCATCCAGAGAAAAGGGTAAAATGACGCTGTGGAGATTTGTCTGCGTCATCGTTGTCATGACAACGGCGACATGGGACAGATGCCAGGCGCAAGACCCGGATGACGACACCATGGGCGCGTTCGAACGCATTCTCAAGGTCAACAAAGAAGGTGAGGGATTCTGAACATTTTTGCTCTGTAACATGCGTGTAACAAGTTCGTTAGTATCTTGACTCACTTTTAATTTTCATAATATATTTATCATTTCTTGGCAGTAACAAGAAGACTAACACTGTGACTACGACGTATTCTCTTTTAATTTCGAAAAGCACAGTAGACTGAGGGAGGAGATAAGGGTTAGTCAAATTATGATAAAGATACAGGTTATATGATTCAAGTCCTGATACATCCATAGATATTATCGTTCATATGGTCAATACATTCATCTGAACATGTTCTATCCCTCCAGCCGAGTCCCTCAGCCCGTCAGTCGGCCAGGCTCCGTTCGAGGGCGACATCGCCATCATGCCGTGGCAGCAGCAGGCCATCCAGGCGCAGCTCCAGAACCAGCGGGCGGGCGACCTGGCCGCCAACGCCGTAGCCGCGCTGGAGACGCTCCGGTGGCCCAAGGGAATCATCCCGTACACCATCGACTGCAGCCTCCGTAAGCCATCGCAATAGCCTGGATACCAGACTCCCAATCTCTAGAATATCTATCGTGGAAAGATAGATATTTTAGAGATTGGGGGTCTGGCATCCAGGCTACCATCGCAACTAACCTCGCCATCATGATAAGGCCACTCAACTTTGTGGATGGCATCCACACGCAAAGCCTTTAGATCCACCATCGCAATTCTGGCGTTTTTACCCCTGTGAGTCTTGTAGCACTCTGTCGTCTCTGCCTAAACTCTTGCAAACCTACATGAATTATTTTCCAAGCATAAAGTGTACAAATGAGCACAGTGGCAAAAATAACTGCACCGCTCCGCTTTTTACGAAAACTAACAGCCTGAAAGTTAATGGCTGTGGTACATATATATCTCTGCACGATTAAAAAAATGTCACAGGTAAAATTTTGAGCACTTTTAGATATGACCCCCGTTCCAACCCCAGACTGCAATCCTCAGATTCCCGCCCCCTCACGCCCCTTCGGTCATTGACCTGGGATTCCCGGAACAGGTTCCCGTCCAGTCGGTCATTGACCTGGGATTCCCGGAACAAGTTCCCGCCCCCTCACGACCCTCGGCCATTGACACGAGATTCCCGGAACAGGTTCCTGTCCCCTAACGTCCCTCGGTCACTGACCTCAAAATCCCGGAACAGGTTCCTGACCCTCGGTCATTGACCTTAGATTCCCCTAACAGGTTCCTGTCCCACGGTCATTGACCTTAGATTCCCGGAACGGGCGTCACCAGGTCACTGACCTCAAATTCCCGGAACATTTCCCTCTCCCCTCACACCCCTCGGTCATTGACCTGAGATTCCCGGAACAGGGTCATGTCCCCACGTGACCCATCGGTCATTGACCTTGGATTCCCGGAACGGGCGTCACCAGGTCACTGACCTCAAATTCCCGGAACAGGTCCCTGTCGGCACCCGCACAGCCGCACCAGCAGGGCAGCCATCCCGCCTACCGTGGCCGGGCTGTCCATGCGCTGGCCCAAAGGAATCATTCCCTTTACCATAGACTGCAGTCTGCGTGAGTATGTTGGACAGCGCAAGCGAGCAATTTCTGCGCAGATAAAGAAAGAAAACTTTGAGTTAAAACTATTAATGCAGAGATATATACATTGTTAGTTCTCATTAACACTTAAAAATTGTATTTACTAATATAGTGTGGCTGTTACACTTCAAACAATTTAGAAATGTAAAAGTAAACTTGGATTATAAAATAATCAAATTCGTGTTTCCTCAACTTAAAACATTTCCTCACATTTTCCTGAGTTCTATCCTGGTGTCCACCCTATTCTTGCTCCTCTGATCGCTTTCCTTGCCAAATATTTTGCACAGGAGCGAACCGGAGCTAGAATAATATGAATACCAGGATAACTGATTTCCCCATCTGTAACTCTTTGTAAAGACAGAAAAGTGCTGATTCTGGACGTTTTCTGTTCTGTTCCAGAGAACATCCCCGCCGCCCTGACCGCCATCAAGACGGCCATGCGGCAATGGGAGGAGCGGACCTGCATCCGCTTCGTCCAGAGGACAACAGAGGAGGACTACGTGGACTTCTACAGGAGCAAATAGTACGTAACAAACAAACAAACAAACAGACAAACAAACAAACAGACAAACACAAACATTAGCAGACAAAAGAAAGGGACTATGTGGACTTCTACAGGAACAAATAGTACGTAACAAACAAACAAACAAACAAACACATGCAAACATGAATACACAAACAAGAGGGACCATCTGGACCTCTTCAGGAACAAACAAGCAGATACAAACATACAAACATAAACAGGCAAGCAAGTGGGACATGAGAGGGACGTGGTCCACTGTTCATTGTGCTAGCGGAAATTCCCCGGTACAATGGAGCTGTAAATACTGTACATAGCGTCTGTCTTCTCTGTCACGACCGGTGGGAGATTAGCTCGTCAGTGTGCTAAGCTGGATCGCGATAACTTTCACTGATCATTTACTACTGCCCTCGTGTTTTTGCAGGTGCCAGTGCCCTGTTGTATATAACTGAAAAAAACATAACCTCGTGTTTTCCAGCTGCCAGTGCCCTGTTCTATATAAATGAAAAAATCATAAACTCGTGTTTTCCAGCTGCCACTGCCCTGTTCTATATAAATGAGAAAAAAACATAAACTCGTGTTTTCCAGCTGCCAGTGCCCTGTTGGCCGGGTCGGCGGGCGGCAGCGGCTGTCCGTCGGCAACGGCTGCGAGTTCACCCACGTCATGATCCACGAGATCGGCCACGCCATCGGCTTCTGGCACGAGCAGTCGCGGCCCGACAGGGATAACTGGGTGGAGGTGCTGTGGGACAACATCGAACCAGGTTCGCTCTCTATACAAAATCAGCTTGTACTTTATCCTGCCGCTTGTAATAGGGGGAAGGACTCTGGGACAACATCGAATCAGGTTGGGTTCTGCTCTTAGCCAATCATAGGTCCCGACCTAGCCTGGATGCCAGACCCCCGATCTCTGTTATATCTATAGCTTTCTCATGATCTAACTCTGTGGGCCAGTTGTAAAATTTCCTTGGGGGCCTGTTGATCATAGAGCCGAGGAGATGGCCTTTGTCGGCCCTGAAAACATTCTGGCATCCAGGCTAGCCCCGACCCGACAGGGACAACTGGGTGGAGGTGCTGTGGGACAACATCGAACCAGGTGCGTTTACTGAATCCGCATTCCTTATTTTTTGGGAACTGATATTAGCCAATCATAGGTTCCTACCCCGACAGGGCAAACTGGGTGGAGGTGCTGTGGGACAACATCGAACCAGGTGAACCCACTGGATATCGTCCGCTTTCCTTATTTTGGTCTTAGCCAATTATACATCCCCATTCGACAGCGGGACAACTCGGTTGAGACAACTTGAAGCAACGCTTCAATTCAGTTGTCTCAGTCCACAACTTGTACAACCTTTTCACCAAATTAGTTTCAGGTCTCGACGCGAAAAATGTTCCTTATTCTTATTACAGGTCTTGACGTTGCCTTCGACAAGTATGGCAAAGCTGAGATTGACTCCCTCGGAGTGGACTACGACTATGGCTCCATCATGCACTACCCGTTTAACGCTGCAGCTCAGATGTTTGACTCCACAAGTGTACAATCGTGTAAACCATATCAACTTTCTTAATTCTTTAGGTCTTGATGTCGCCTTTGACAAGTACGGGAAGGCAGAGATCGACTCCCTCGGTGTAGATTACGACTACGGTTCCATCATGCACTACCCGTTTAACGCCTTCCCGCGCTCGCCCGGCCTGGAGACGCTGCGCGCGCTGCAGAAGGTCACGCAGCAGCCGTACAAGCAGCTCAGCGAGAAGGACGTGCTGCAGGTCCAGCTCATGTACGACTACTGCAAAGGTATGAAGGGCAAAGTTCAAAGTTCACTTGTTTAAGTCCTCTAAAGGTCACGCAGCAGCCGTACAAGCAGCTCAGCGAGAAGGACGTGCTGCAGGTCCAGCTCATGTACGACTACTGCAAAGGTACAGAGGGCAAAGTTGATAGAGTTCGAACTTAGAGGTCAAAGGTCACTCATACAGCAAAGGTACAAAGGTCAAAGTTGAAAGTTAGAGTTCAGAGTTAAGTCGCTGTAGTTTCAAATCATGGTGTAGAGTTCAGATACTAGGGCTAAAAGTTCCAAAGTTGAAACTAATCCGACCATAATTCACACAATGCAATATGATATCAGACTTTATAATGGATATCAAAAAATGGGCCATTACAGCTATTTTCCTCCCAGCTGCGCAGCGAAGATATTCACGCCGTTTGTTGTTCCATTTCAGAACGTACCGATTCGGACCTACCTCCTGGCGCTGACGGTGAGTACGACTTCTCGAACCATCTGAAGAAACCCCCAAACACATTTTGGAGGGACAAAACACTTTTCTAGTTTCCCCTTTTTGTTACTGTCGTGTCTTTGCAAAAAAGATTTGGTCAGAAGACAAGACTGCCATGACAATTGCTATACCATTTTGTGTTTCGCACCTGTTTGTTTCTTCTTTCGTTTATTCACTGGTTGAAAATTGTCATAAGAGTTTAGATGAACACATTCTTTTAACCATCACGTACTAAAGAAAACAGCCATTATTCTAACCTGACTAGATCGCGCTCCTATCCTAGCTGCCGGCCGGACGGTTACAGAAGAGGTCCTCAACCGCAGCCAGCGAAAGATTGTGTAAACACAAGCTATGATTATTCTAACGAGTGTTGAAACTGATAGATAGCTTTCATGATTAAGATAATGTTTTGTTTTTATCATATGTATCATTGTTTCTTTCACTGTATTGTTCCCGTACTGTTAGTGTTTCATACTTCCTCACATGTTTTGTTTCTTGTGTTTGGTGATGTCGCTTAAATAAGCGTGTTTGCTTGAGTGCGTTATCACTATGAGCTGTTTTCCAATGTTGCAATAAAAAAAGTAAAAAATCCAATGAACCCTCAGATCCTGTCTGTGACGACCTGGACGCGTCCTGCGCGTCCTGGGCGGCAGCTGGAGAGTGCGAGAACAACATCAACTGGATGCTGTACCACTGCAAACACAGCTGCAATACGTGCGGTAGGGACTGTATGTATGTGTGTGTATGTGTGTGTGTGTGTGTGTGTGTGTGTGTGTGTGTGTATGTGTGTGTGTGTGTGTGTGTGTGTGTGTGTGTGTGTGTGTGTGTGTGTGTGTGTGTGAGTGTGTGTTTGAGATAGTCAGCATGTGTTTGTGTGGGTTTAGTTATTTCGTTCTTTGTCTGTGTGCGTGTGAGCTTGTGTATGAGTGTATTTGTGTCTGTGCGAGCGTGTCTGTGCGTGCGTGTGAGTGTGTGTGTGTTTGAGATAGTCAGCATGTGTTTGTGTGGGTTTAGTGTGTGTGTGTGTGTGTGTGTGTGTGTGTGTGTGTGTGTGTGTGTGTGTGTGTGAGCGTTTGAGCATATTTGACCAAAACGTGTTTATTCCAGACGGCCCGTGTGAGGACAGTGAGGCGCGGTGCCCGCAGTGGGCTCGGGAGGGGGAGTGCGTGGATAACGCCGAGTACATGCTGCTCAACTGCCGCAAGAGCTGCCGGTCCTGCCGCCTACCCGGGCAGCAAACACGTGGGTCTCCTCTTCTTTTTTTTTTTCTTTTTTTTATTTCACGAAAAGTGTACACGGTGGTGTTAACATACGGACGAAAAATGGCCAGACTAGGCATGATATACACAATGACTAATTCACTGGTGGACGTGCCAATTACTACGTAGCTAGCTAGCTAATATACCAGCTCAGTAAAGAACAAGAAATACTCATGCTTTCAAGCACCAGAGATTATTAACAAGACTAAACTTTTCGTCCAACACTTTAAGAGAAATTGGGACTTACCCCAAATTTTCCGTTGACTCCATCAACCCTGTTCACGGAAATTTGGGGTAAGTCCCAATTTCTCTTAAAGTGTTGGACGAAAAGTTTAGTCTTGTTAATAATGAATTCTACCGACACAGATGAACTTTCATGCTAAGTACCAGAAGTATTAACCCATATTCAAATTGTCATGCTCCTCCCTCCGCAGACTCCCCGCCTGCAGCCGAGGGTCTGCTGACGCGCCCGTTCAATTCTCTTGCTTATGCTACGGTCACATTTCCTATCCGGGGCCCGGCCGGGCAGTCTTTGGGAACGAAAAGTATGATATAAAAGACAATAAAAGCACAAAACGTACCCAAAATTATTTAAGAGCATAGCTTGTGTAAATTTATGAGCATGCACTTTGATTTTTCGTCTCCGCAAACAGCCCGGCCGGGCCCTGGTCAGGAAATGTGACCGTAGCATTAGAGATGTTGGCTACCGAACCTCTAGGGCGCCTGGCCATTGGTAGGGCTGCTATAAGAAAACAAGACAACAGCACGTCCAGGTCAAAAGATACAAAAATTGAAGTTCTGCTGCAGTACCAAGGTCACATACCAGGGGGCCCAAAATCGACCCTGAATTTCGGCTTCCCATCACCTGCCCACATACCAAATACCATTGTAATCCATCAGGAGGCTCTTGAGTTATGCTGACTGGAGTGGTGCGGAAACACAAACAAACAGACAAACAGACAGGCACACCCAAAACTATATCTCAATTTTTCATGGAGATAATAACTCCATGCTCGCTCCGCAGATTCCCCGCCGGCAGCCGAGGGTCTGCTCATGCGCCCGTCCTTCGGCCCGGAGAACCTCCCGGAAGAGGCGCGTCCGCCCGCGGTGCAGTCTGGGATAGCCATGAGGGGAGAGAAGAACGAGCACAACGTGGCCGCGCTGCTGGGACGACCGATCGCGGAGAGGGAGAAGAAATGTGAGTATCGCTCGGAATACACTAGTCTCTAGATCTACCAGACTAACTATGCCAGCTGTAGGAAGAACATTTGCCAGGGAAGTTTGGCCACCAGAGGGTTTTATTTGCAAGTTGTCGAAACATTGACCCTCATCGTAGACCTACTCTATTGGCCAATTATTCCTTTTTTGGCCGAATTCCACGATCCATTCGCCCGTAGAAAGGCCTGGTGGAGCTAGGAATTGACCTTGTTGTACAGCCAGCAGGTAACCATCTAAGTAAGGAGGCTGTTGTAACGTGCTCGAGGCTTTCTGAAAGAAGAATGCAGCTTCAACCAGGATGCCCTACCCCGGATTTGAGCTGGGGTCTCGGAGTTACCAACTGATTGGAACCAGGAGCTCAACTGCAAGAGCTACAAATTGAGCTACAATCATATGAACTTAAAGTATGTTAATATTCTCCAACTTCTTAGGGTTGTGACCATATTATGGTGATCCAGAACGCCTGCATAAATTATGTTAATGTGCTTCACCTTTCCAGGACTGCGACCATATTTGGCGATCCGGAACGCCTGCATAAATTATGTTAATGTGCTTCACCTTTCTAGGGCTGCGCCCATATTTGGTGATCCGGAACGCGTGCATCCGGAGCCGGAACCAGCTGGGCACGTTCCGGGATCAGAGCTTACGTCTCTGCGTCAGGCGGTGTAACGATGACGACAGGTGCGTAACCATGACGACAAGAGCTGGTGCCAATGGACTTAGATAAGCCACTTATAAGTCGATTCATGGTTTCAACTGCGGATACGCAGCGAGATGGATTATGGGTAATGTTTATCAGAGGTGAAAGCCCAAACATGCATGTAAACAGTTGCATGTCTAGACCATGCTTAGCACATGTCTAGATGTCTTTGTTTATGTCTCACTTAGGGGCATTCAACTTTGAAATAGTACTGCGCACAATGCATCACACGGCGCATGCGCAGTTGGATCCGCGAACAAGCTTACTACAGTTTTACTTAAAAATTATCAACTGCCAAATCTTCTAATTATCCTGCAAAACCTAACGTGTATGAATGAATGGGTGTAAGGATATTAAATTTCTCTCAGATTTGGGGTTTAACAAAAAGGGAGTTTGATTTTTCAATTGCTCATCTAACAGGTGTGTTCCGTTCGCAGGTGCGCGTCGTTTGACTACATCCCGTCGTACCGGAGCTGCTACCTGTCGCTGGACAACCGCGAGTCCGCGCCGCACGACTTCGACGGCTGCTTGGAGGAGTACCGCCGCATCACCAACTACTACGAGAAGAAGAGCACAACCAGCGGCAGGGACCGGAATCCAGAATCCGACGGTAGGCCAATATAGACTTGCAGTACTCTCACTCCTGGTTCTTATAGCCTAAAGCGCTAGCGTCTCCTCCCAAAATTAAACGCCGGTAAATCAACCCCGCTGCTTCGCTATCTGGATCTAATTCCGTGGATCCTTGGGCCCGAGTTCGATCCTAGGGGTCAACACCAGCTCGGACATGTTGTAAGGGATTGCATGTTGTAAGCTGATGCGGTACGCCGAAGGGTGGTTATACCGGCTATATAGATACAGAATAATGTCCACACATTTCTGTAGCTTAACGCCTGTCTGTGCCCATACTTGCAGTCCCTGACGGATATGTCGTCATCAAATATACCTGAAATTGGGGCATTTTGTTCTGTAGCTGCGAATAACATCTACGCGTTTCCACACTACAGTCCCAGACGGCTATGGCGTCATCAGGAACACCTGCATCAAGGGCCGGAACCAGCTGGGCAACTTCTACGGCGAGACGCTGGAGCAGTGCGTCTCCAGGTGTTCCGCTGACGTCAGGTGCAGTACCGCTTATTCTCACAAGGGGGCTCTAATGTTTGATGATACAGTCATTTCATTGCATGTTTTGCGTCACAATAAGGTCGGACACGATTCCGAGTACGTTTGCGCAAGGTCAGATGTAAAGGATTTGTAAATAGTTCCTGACTCGACCTTTGTCGCCACTAGCATAACAATGTCCAGACGTGAAGTGGCCCAGTGAGACCCAAATCCCGTACAAGCAGAGACGGGCACCACCCCTATGTACACCAAAATATGTGGGAAGGGCTTTGACTTTTAACTATCATGAGCGAACTTTTGTGTTTTCCCCCACTGCAGATGCAAGTCGTTTGACTTCGTGATGATCTACCAGAGTTGTCACCTGTCCATTGTTATTTGTCGTATCTTATCACCTGGGAGTCTTACTCTAACATTCATCAACGGATGTTGACCTATAGATAACTCTTGTGTTTTCCATCCCCGACTGCAGATGCAAGTCGTTTGACTTCGTGATGACCTACCAGAGCTGCCACCTGTCCACAGACGACCGCGTGTCCGCAGGCGAGGACGCGCTGTGTTCGCCAGAGTACAGCAAAATCACCAACTACTACGAGAAGATACCCGAGGATGGTAAGTACCTTGGTAACCACCCCATCTAGACTGGTCCCAGTCCCAGTCTCTATGGTTCGGCTTAGGTGTGTTTTACCGGGCCCAGTCTGCTTTATTGAACCGTTTCTTTTAGCCTGTCTACTTAGCTGCCATATAGGACCATATAGAATTTCGCAGGCTTACTACTTTAGCTGCCAGAGAGACTTCCGCCGCCACCCATCCCATCGTGAGCTTACCGGGATCTCCTCGGTACTGGTGGCGTTGCCGTCCGCCCAGGTCTATTAAAGCACACCGATGCAATTTTACAGGGTGGAAGGGTGGCAGTATGTTGGTCTATTACCCTTTTACTTCAGGGAGTGAAGTGTTGTTTTTAACTTGTAAGTGTGACTGTCTGCATGCGTTTGTTTGGGAGACACCCTATTACCTTGGTGAAGGTTTCAACCGTTGGTGTATGTGCTTTGCCACTCCTATTTTGCCACACTTGACTTACATGTTTCTGACTTTGACGCTGCAAGGAATTTTTTTCCCCGTTGTGACCAACAGCGCCCTCTATCGGCGACTTCCTGCGCATCAACGAGGGGTGCATTCTGGGACGGAACCAGCTGGGGTCGTTCTATGACGAGACCGTGGAGCAGTGTCAGGGGCGGTGCGGAAACGACTACAGGTGGGTTGGTTTTCTCTGTCATCGCGACCTGTGGAAGAGGAGATCCCGACTTATAATAATGTTTTTATTGTTCAGAAATTACCCGTGCAATGGCAGCCTTTCTAGTGCTAAATTGGTGCAGGGTATTACAATCACATGTAGATAGGCAACAGATAGATATTTGCTCCACACTTGCATTTTGTGGAACTGTCGAATTGACACCTGGGTGGGGTGAAGAAAGTCGTGTAAAGTGCCTTTCCCAAGGGCAAAAGTTCAGTGATATGACAAGATTCGAACCCGGTACCACTTGGTTCTCAGTCAAACGCTCTGCCGTTACGCCACACGACCCCACTTAAACTTCCGGGACTTCCATCACCAATTCATAAAAACAACTTTCTTGACACTGTAAAGGAATTTTACACCACAGTGGGATTTTTACACTGGTTTGTTTGAACCTTTGTTTATTCATAATAAGCTCAAATCGGCACGCAGGCCGCTTTTCATTGAGGTCATGAGGGAAGAGGTAAGGGTCAGATACACTGGTCCACTGGATGTTGATGTTCAGAGCGTCAGGGTACGATACCGGCTTCTAATGACCTTTCACCTACTACTGACGTCACGTATCCACATGGTCACGTGGGTCAGTTGATCTGAAGACTGAAGCAGGTCGAACCATTGGTTACAATCTTGCGCGCTACTGGAAAGGATTGCAGATGTTAAAACCGTGGTTCACTGTTCACTCTTCTTGGCGAAAAAGTGCTAGGGGAATTTCCCCGGTACAACGAACCTATATATAGTGTATTTGTCACACCAAATACAGCATCATGCGGGCCAGACAATGTCCTTGTTGATGAAAGCTAGATTACAGTGAACCTGTAAATACTGTACATAACAGGAGCTTCTCTCAGCAATGAAGGAGTAGCAGTTCTGAACAATTAACTTCGCTTGCTGCACCTCGTAACGAGGAGGAGGACTAATGATGATGATGATGAAATACTCTACACACATAGAGTCTGTCTTCTCTGTCGCCACCCGTGGAAGAGTAGATCTTCAATGAGCTAAACTGACTAGAGATAACTTTCTTTTCTTCCCGCCAGTTGCCGGTCCTTTGACTACGTACATAGCGGCTGTCTTCTCTGTCACGAGCCGTTAACGATTGGCTAAACCAAGGAGGTTATGATATGACTCTTAAGTTGTCATCTTGGTCAGTTTTCACTGTAAATAAAGTTTGATAAAAAAATTGTTTTCTTCTTTTGGTGGTGAAATTTGTTTCTTCTTCTCCAGCTGCCGTTCCTTTGACTACGTACACACGTACCGCTCCGTACATAGCGCCTGTCTTCCTCGTCACGGCCAGTGGAAGTGTAGTTCTTCCGTGAGCTAAACTTTCTTTCTTCTTCTCTTCTCCAGCTGCCGTTCCTTCGACTACGTGCACAAGTACCACTCCGTACATAGCGCCTGTCTTCGTCGTCACGTCTTCCGTGAGCTAAACTTTCTTTCTTCTCCTCTCCAGCTGCCGTTCCTTCGACTACGTGCACACGTACCTCTCCGTACGTAGCGCCTGTCTTCCTCGTCACGGCCAGTGGAAGAGTAGTTCTTTCGTGAGCTAAACTTTCTTTCTTCTTCTCTCCAGTTGCCGTTCCTTTGACTGCGTGCACACGTACCGCTCCGTACATAGCGCGTGTCTTACTCGTCACGGCCGGTGGAAGAGTAGTTCTTTCGTGAGCTAAACTTTCTTACTTCTTCTCTCCAGTTGCCGTTCCTTTGACTACGTTCACACGTACCGCTCCGTACATAGCGCCTGTCTTCCTCGTCACGTCTTCCGTGAGCTAAACTTTGTTTCTTCTTCTCCCCAGTTGCCGTTCCTTCGACTACGTGCACACGTACCGCTCGTGCCACCTGTCCACAGATAACCGGGTGACGGCGCGCGCCGCGTTCGAGGAGTGCCCGTCATGGCTGCGCCTGCAGACCGACTACTACGAGAAGGTCACGGAACGTACGTACAGTTTTCCTATTGTTTTATTTGAATTTATCACAATGTGAAAGGAAGGGCAAATCAGATGCATAAGCACCTTTACAAGTTGTCCGCCCATACACCTTTATCACTTAAACATGCATGGTGAAAGAAAAGTGAATCCGTATGACTAAGGAGTCTTTTAGATAATTGAAAATGACGACTGAACGAATCTTGATTATAAAACAAACTGTATCAAAGTGAAAGGGTTATGATTTAAGCTATTGCTGGGTTAATTTTATGCTGTCATTAATCTATCATATTTACCTTCACTGCTGTATTTGCTACGTTCCTTCTTCCCTTTCCAAACATATAAGGTCAACGACCTGAACCAGCTAGCTGCCACCATGGTTATTGATAAAGTAGCAGACACTGGCGTTTGAATACAATATGAAGCAAGTGGGAGGACTGAGCTGGAGGGGCTGGTCACCATATATATGAATGTGTTTAAGTAAGAATAAGCAGAGCAGTAGTTTATGAGGCTAAACCATGTGAAGGTAAACATTGTGTATTTGCTTGCAAATGTTACATTTCTAGTTAATTTATGTGTATTTATGTTGTGATTCCGGCGTTACTCCACAGCCCCGCCCACTACTCGGCCGCCACCCACCACAACTGCCAGGAGAACCACAACAACATGGCGCCCACCTACCCGCACCACCACCAAATCACCGCTACCGGGTAAGCCCAGACATCCAGAGCCATTCGATTACTACCGGGGCTCCTACACTCTCTAGTCGTTAGTAATCGTCTGGCACCCAGGCTAAAGCCCTGACTTACCGGTGTAACACGAACTTGGGTTGTCCAGGCTTCTAGAAATGTTGTGGCTATTCACATCTAAACCAAGAGTCTGAGTTTTTCGATTTTTCTCACGATATTGTACATAGCGTTCGTCTTTTCTGTCCCGACGAGTGACAGATTAGGTCGATCCTAAGTGAACTAACACATGTAAAGGACCACAGGAAGAATACCGTTGTGGATCCGTATCCAAATAAAGTCACGAAGGAAACATTTTGAAAATGGATCCATTTTAATAAATTTTCCCCACGTACAGAGTCGTGTTCCACGCCGCTGGGGTTGGGGAAGCAGAACGGGTACACGCTTTCCAGTACAATAAACCAGTTGATACTGTACATAGCATAGCTCGTTCCTCCGTGAACTTAAGTTCATCGTGAACGTTTTTTCCGCGAACAGAGTCGTGTTCCACACCGTTGGGGCTGGGAAGAGAGAACGGGTACACTAAACCAGTTAATATTGTACATAGCATAGCTCGTTCTTCCGTGAACCTAAGATCATCGTGAACGTTTTTTTCTTTAACAGAGTCGTGCTCCACTCCGCTGGGGCTGGGGAAGCAAAGCGGGTACACCCTGCCCGACGCCGCCTTCACCGCCTCCTCCACGCTGAGTCTGTCCGGCTGGAGCGCGGGGCCGGAGAACGCACGGTTACACCAGGAGGACGACTACGACAGGTAACGCGAGCTTACAGGGAGGTCATGGGTCATAACTGTAGGTCATAGGTCACATGGAGGTCATGACTGTCATTTTTCTAAATGACACTAGAAAAATACAAAGTATACAATATCAGTTCGGGAAGTTCCTTTTCAAGGCCCCAAATGGAACATCTAAAACGGCCATTATGGGAGAGCTAGGATGGCTTCCAATAAACAAACTACAGGACAAGTTAAGACTCAAATTTTATGATAGGATACTCAGGATGGAAAACCATAGATGGCCAAAAATGATCCTTGCACAAATATTTGAATTAAGCAGACTAGGTAAGAAGATCCCTTGGAACTGGACGATCTACATGAAGAAACTGCTTATATCCATTGGCCTAGACCATATATGGTGCAATATTTCCCCTATTAATATGCATTGGGTGAAGTCCGCGTTAGATATACACAATTACACTTGCAGAGAGGAATTTAAAAATGACACTAAGCTACTTAAGTCCCCACTTACCGACCTGAAATATAACTCTAAATTCGAAAACTATCTGAAAGACTACTCACGCCCAGAATCATGTACACTAAAATTCAAGGCCAGGGCTAATGTCTTAGAATTAGAAGGGAGGAAACTAAGCTGGAAAAACTATAAAGGGGATGGTAAATGTAAAATATGCAACACGGGGGAAACTGAAACCATTGATCATTTCATACTAACTTGTCCGGGTTATCTTAAAGAAAGAACAGAAATGCTGTTACGTATGGAGAAGGATCTCCCGAAGTGGAGAAATGGAACCCTGGTACATGTTCATGAGCGGGAGCGCTAAAACCAAGCTGACATTCCTTCTAGGCTATGAAGGCCCCTCTGAAATAAAGATCGACACATACATTAAGACTTATCTGTGTAAGGCTTGGAAGATACGAAACTCGTAGGTAGCCCCATCAACGACAATCACTCTGTATCATGACCGGGACCTTTTCCTTCCTCTCCGACACCATACAGCTCTCACAAATTACTTTTTATGTTATGATCTACATGACTTAATATGCTTTATCTCTAGCTGAGCGACATTATGTTCTGATCAAGACGTTAAGTTTTGTTCTATACGCTTTAATTTGCTTACATTATGTCCCGTTCAAGAATTTAAGTTCTGTCTTATACGACTTATTTTGCCTACGTTATGTTTTTGTCCTGTTCTATACGACTTAATTTGCTCACATTATGTTTGAGTTCAAGGCTTTAAGTTTTGTTCTATACGACCTAATTTGCTTACAATATGTTTTGTTCAAGACCTTAAGTTCTATCTATATGACTTAATCTGCCTACTTTATGTTTTGTTCAAGACTTTAAGTTTTATTTTGTACGACTTAATTCACCTACATCATGTTTTGTTCGAGACTTTATGTTTTGTTTACACGACTTAATTCGCCTACTATCTTAAATCAAGCGACAGCATGTTCTTATACACGACCTTCTGTTATGACATATACGGATATATCATTATCACCATTACTATGCTATTGTTATTATGTATTGTTGTATTTATAATTGTCCATACTTGATTTGATTTGATTTGTAACGCACACGTGACAGGAAGCGTTGTGCCACCGATTTTAAGGTGAAATAAAGTTCAAAGTTCAAAGGTCCATAGGTCACAAGAAGGTCATGACTGTAGGTCCATAGGTCACAGGGAGGTCATGACTGTAGGTCCATAGGTCACAGGAAGGTCATGACTGTAGGTCATAGGTCACATGGAGGTCATGACGGTAGATCATAGGTCACATGAAGGTCATGACTGTAGGTCCATAGGTCACAGGAAGGTCATGGATACACACAAGGTCAGTCAGACACCAACACACACATATATGCACATATATACACAAACCAAACATACATACATACACACGCACGCATTAACACAGACACACACACGCTTACACACACACACATACGAACGCACGCACATAGACAATCAGGAACAAGCCCCTAAGAACAATTCACTCATTTTAAGTAAACATTTAATTTCATGGAAAACAATTTTCGCCTTTGACATTTCCATGTGGTTGCTAGGAAACGGGTTGGTGCCTGGTGCGCGAGCAGCAGCGACTACGGGGAGTACCTGCAGGTCGACCTGGGCCGTACCAAGCGGATCACGGGGGTGGCCACGCAGGGCAGGCACAGACAGTTCGAGCACGTCAAGTCGTACAACCTGGCCTTCAGCCACGACTCCAGGACGTGGTACGACTACATGGAGGGCGGCTATAAAAAGGTAGGTCTACATTTAAGAAGGCTTGTTTAAGAATGTATTTTGATATTACAAAACGACATTTTTTTACAGCTATGAAAGACGCAATCATAAGATTCAGACTTTGTTGCAGTTTCTAATAAAGCTACTAGAGGGTCCAACTTCAAAATTCCTCAATGGTTGAGGTTCCAATGAAATATTTCTGGCTCAACAACTCTTCCAAACTAGGGAAGGCCTACGCATACTGAAGGGAAACTTGTCACAATCTATTCCTACATTACGAGTGATAAGAAAATACCTTTGGTTGGGGAGGTAATGATAAAAGGCGGTAGAAGGAGAGGGATGGGCTCTGCCTTCCAATACCATGGAGTGGATTACAAGCTTGTGCTGAAAGCGACCATGGTCCCCGACCCTCAAGATGAGGATGGGACTAGGTGAGGTGAGGTGACAATCCACTGCCCTTAGGCCTACAGCCTTAAAAAGGCGTGGGCTACCTTTACCTACCTTATTTTAGCAAGATTGCTCAACATCACTCTTTGTTCCCCTCAGACGTTCGAGGGTAACTGTGATCACCTGACCGCGGTGACCAATGGCGTGGCCGAGCCCCTGACGGCGCGGTTCCTGAGGTTCATAGTTCAGGACAACGAGTGGCCGTGTCTCCGCGCGGAGGTGTACGGGTGTGAGCCGGACAACCCCACTCAGGGTGAGTTCTGCGGTCCAATTATTTCAGGTTTCTTCCAGTCAGGCGTGGGGGATAATGCTTCGGTCACATTTCCAAGCCTGCGCCCGGCCGGGCTGTTCGAGAAAACAAAGAATAAAAGGCGCATATCAAGAATATACATAACGTATGGTAAGGAATAATTTTTCAAACGTTTTGTGTGTTTTGTTGTCTTTTCCCACAAGCTTCCCGGCCGGGCCCCGGGTTGGAAATGTGACCCTAGCATGAGTAGTGTTTGGTGCGATTAGTGCTGTCCGTGGTGCTGAAGGTTCTCACAATGATGATCATGACCATCATCATCCCTGGGCGATGCTCTGGTCGAGGAGGAACGCTCATTTGACTCATTCCAGCTCGCTCTGTCCCGTGGTGACAGTCGTAGCCATGAGAGGCCAAGGTGTTTGGCAATGTTGTTCCGCCACCACATGCTTAGTCGCCATGTATGGTCTTCCCCATTCCAGAAAGATATGTTAAGCAGTATATGATATGTGAAACAGTGGTTTCAGATTTTGATAGAACGTTTTGGGAGAGGTTTTGATAAAAATCAAACCTGATATTGATGAAAATGTGTTTACATACCTAATACCTCCCCAAGAAATGAAATCACATATCCATATGACACTAGGATTCATGACACGAAGCTTGTTTGATGTTTAATTTCTACACAATCATTTTTCCGTGTAGGAGGCAGTTACCCGGACAACGGCGATGGGCGTGTCCCCGACACCACGTATCCTAGCAACGGCGGTGGTCGTGTCCCCGAAACCACGTATCCTAGCTACAACGGTGACCATGGTTACGACGACTACGATATTTACGACGATGACGACATCGAATCCCGTATCCCTTGAGAGGGAAAATTTTCATTCTGCTTCAGATTTTTTTCGTCTCTACCAGACGCCTTTGCTTGCTAAAAAAAGTAGAATCTTGCCAAATTGGGCGAAGAAATTTGTCACAGGAGTTAGCAGGCCGTAGAGAGGCTTGCCTACCAACGTATAACGAACTCCATGGTCGGCTAACCCCATGGTAAACTACTGAACACCGTTTGGTCAGTTTCTAATACTTTTAAGCAAGTAAAGAAGTCCGTTGGAGACTACACATTTCTTACCAGAAGTGTTGTTTGCTTGTATAAAGATCTGCTGGTCAGGCCGTTATTTGTTTGAAATAAAGCCGTGAACTTAAGTTAAATCTCTGACTTTTGTTACAAAATGTACACCAATAATTTCTTCCTTAATATGATAGGTACTTTGATGATGGTTGAATTTTACGGTATTGCCTAAATAACAACACGGTAATGCCGTGTCACCATAAACACCAGTTGCCTGTGTTGCCTTATCATTTATTTTTCGTATGTTTATTTGTACCGGTCAGTTAACATTGTCAGTGATTTGTCACTCAATTGAATTGCAAACACCATGCGCAACTGCCAGTAATCCCGAAATATGGAGTTCGGTGGGGCAGTATCAAGATGGTCTACATGCCCTAGCGTTGGATGTAGCTTTCTATCTATATGAGTCGTATCCGGTCCGCTATAATTCAACGTTAGTCGTTGTCGATTGAGTCGTCGTAAAGCGTAATTGGTCCATTTTATTCTATGTATCACGTTATTTGTTATCCTTACTTCATCGTTAATCGTTATCGACATATAAATCGTATTCTGAAGACGCCGAATGATCACCATCATCACCGTGTTGAGCGCCGAAGAGGGCGTCCGGGAGGAGATGCTCTCCCTGCAAAATTTTAAAATCTTGACCCTCTGAAACACTGTTTCCTGCATTTTGAGGGGCAAAATTTGCCTGTAGAGTAAGCTAATTATAAGTTTGATGACATCTCTATTAGTGACAAAAAAGTAGTACACAAGGGTTCCCTATTGATTTTTAGGGGTGATGGAGCGAGACCGACCCTGAATGCAAACCCTCCATCAAAGATGATGATGACCCGGGTAATTTACCCTTGATTACAATTATCAGTGTTTGAAAAATGTATAGAAAATGACCACTGCGAAGTCTCATGGCTTGAGCGCCACTCGGGGGTACACCTGTTTCTCCGCCATTTCCGCCGCGGCTGAAAACTCGGCCAGCGGGAAGTCTGCTCCCACCAGGTCTTCGTACGGGTACTTGTCGGCTGTCCGCGCCAGGAACTGCACCGCCGCCGTCAGGTGCCAGGGGGCGTAGTTGTGCACGCCGTGGACGGACAGACACTTCATGATGATCTGATCGCCTGAGAATTAAAGAAATGAAACATAATTGCAGAACTTCCAGAAAACTTTGGCTTTCCTATCTTTATACTTATCTAAAATGCTATTTTCATACATATCTGACGATGATGTTATCCGCTTACTTGTCCTGATTCCTACTTCCATATAATGTAGGCGCAAGGCATACCACATTCTTGAGGCATATTACGCTGACTTTTGTGTGTGTATCTTTTGTCCTAGACATGCTATAGTCTTGATTTTTTGGTGGCAGATTATGATTTAAGGAAGACGAGGTGTAGGTTGATGGGTCTAGTGGCTCTAGTATATATATTTCTGTGTTTCTTGACATGGTCCGTGTGCCTGAAACAAACGCGCATCCGGATATCCACACTGTACTTACCCCTGATGTCGAGCTGTGACTGCGGGTGCACCATGCCCACCAGCACGTACGTTCCCCCGGGCCGCAACAGCCGCACGCCCGAGGGCACCACCGAGGGCGCACCGCACACCTGGGCAGGGGAGAACAGCTGGTCGTCAGGTGTGGCAACATGTTGAGATCTTTATCATTATTACAAATAACAAACATTATACACGCAGGGGGGGGGGGGGCACGATGGTCTCGCCTAGCTTCCACCAGGCCTTCCTACGGGGTTACGGATAGTAATATTCTTGCTTTCTTTTTTTCTCTACTTTAAATCTGGTATTCGCTTCCTAATAATCTAATGGTGAAACATATTGTGACACATTTAGAAGACAGCAGTGTATTTAACAAACTTCTTAACTTATGAATTTTAAAGACTTGAAAATGGTACCTCGATGACAGCATCGAAAGAATTCTCCTTCCCAGAATCCTCAGGGTCCTCCTTTCCCGCCAAAACGGGCGTCCCTCCGAACCTGGGAACGAGCTTCAGTCGCTCCTCGTTTAAATCCGTGCAGAACACTCGTTCGTAGCCTCGTTCCCTCAGTAACGCGCATGCGTAGAGCCCCAGCAGACCCGCACCCTGCACCATGATCGGACCCTTACTTATGACGTCATCGTTGCCGTGGTTACGATTGGTGACGTCATCGCCGTGAGAATTGACGTTTTCCAGCCCGACGTTCAACTGGTGTCGAAACTCTGAGGCGATGTTCTCGTTCCCAGGAATGCAGGACACGGCGTTGACGACGGTTGCTAGGGCGCAGTTGACGGGGGCCGCCATTCTGTCCGTCACGTGATCGGGGATGGGGACGACGTGAACGCCGCGCCGAACTACCAGGTGCGTCGCGTAGCAACCGTTGAAGCCGGTCCCGTTGTTAAGGAGGGCGTGGCCGTACTTGAAGAGCTGGCGGCACTTCTGAGGCAGACCGGCTGAACACCTGAAGGAAAATATGTTACATTAGGCCTCACGAACTTTATCTTACGGATGACATCATTTGAAGGTGCCGGAATGGAAAGATGACTTGCAATGGACAGTTAGTTTACGAAAGTGGACTAAGCAATGATTTCGGACGCTGAGTGATATGCCTAACGTTATATGTTCAGATAGAAAGGTATATCAACAGATGGACATCCTGATACATAGATTTGATGATAGAGAGACTACGTTTTTTATTGAATGAGTGAGAGAGAGAGAGAGGGAGAGAGAGACACAGAGAGAGAGAGAGAGAGAGAGAGAGAGAGAGAGAAAGAGAGAGAGAGAGAGAGAGAGAGAGAGAGAGAGAGAGAGAGGGGGGGGATACGTTTGATGAAAAATTGAAAACCAAAGAATAGACCGCCGACCTGTCGCAGTTGAAGCATGAGTCTATGATGGAGAAGGTGACCCGTGAGCCGACCGGGAGCCCGCTGTCCCCCCGGCGGTCCCGCACCACCTCCAGCACCGCCTCGTGTCCCAGCACGCTCGGTACCCCGTGGTGCCGCCGACCCGACAGCGAGTGCAGGTCCGACCTGACGGGAAGGTAACGTTGATCAACGGAGAGTGCTTTAACTTCGGACGTAAATCTATCAGTTCGACATCGCATTGCACCCGAGTCTTGGCAGCGCAAAAAAAAATCGGTTAATTATAAGTTACACAAAACCGTGTTTCATTCAAACGACAGCGCCATGCATATACTGTACATGCATTCTAGTTCGCGTGCTTTTTATTTCACGCTAAGGAGAAAATGAAGTGTTCACGTACACTGTACGCTAGCCTTAATTTCGCGGCAGTGCTTTAGTTACATACGGCTGCAGTATTTGACAAAATGTTCGAGGTGGTTTTAAGTTCGCGGTGAAACGGTTGGCTCGAAAACCGCGAACATAAAACCACCGCGAACATTTCTGCATTTACAGTTTCAGTTTGGTTCAGCGCTGTAGATGAAAACAAACGTGACTCCCTTCTGCATAATTACACAATTAAAAATCCATTCGAAGTTAGAGGACGTCCAAAGTTACGGTACCCTCTGTTATACTATCTAAACAGAGGTTGGTTGGGAAGATTGTGACCTTCTTCTTATTATGTCCTGTAACAAGGCAGCATGGTGCCGACGTCACCACTCGTTACCAAGGTAACGATGACGTCACTTACATTTCCTTTCTGTACCATTATCCAAAATTTGAATGGTTTTCTATGACGTTTAAAACATTCGAGACACTCAGAAAATCGACCATCCCATCGAACGTCTGCTTGGAGATTAACGATACATCAAGCCAATAAACGCCTTCTAAACTTGACTTTATAAACAGTTTTCAATGATACATGGGGTGACTATGATTACAATGATTAACGTAAGCTTAAATGTAACATATCAAGCAATGCAATCTACGTACTAGTACCTTTCGGCATTAACTTTAATATCAACATAGGAGTTTCACGACTTCGCCCAGGCGGACTTTGACCCCGAAATTAAACCAGTCAAACCACCGTCACATGTCGCCTAACCTGGTGTTTCACTCATGCATTGAATTTATACTGAGCAAAATTGTTCGACCTCAAGTTAACGTTAACTCAATGATTCTAAAGCTTTTAGTCCATGATAACCTTGCCTTACCCACAAACGGTGGCGAGCAGGACCTTGCCCAGCATCTCCCCCGGACCCGGCTCGGGGGCGGGGCCGTGCTCCACCGTACAGGCTGGCGTGTTGGCCGGTCCGTGGAAAACTACCTTCTGGGCAGACATCGTGGGTTACTTTAGCAAGAGACACACAATCTAAGATTCTAACAGACCTCCTTGGGAAGACCAGAACAGATTTAAGAAGAAATACTCTTGTTTTCACGTTCAATCAGTACAGGTCAGAAAGTCGTTCAGATCACAGACAAGCCCCCAGTACTAGAACGAAAGGTCATTTGTTTCAGACTGATTTATTTAGACAACATCGTGTGCAAAAGCGTAGTACAACAAAGAGTATTTATCAGTCTACAGCATTCCTCGCTCATTTTGAATCCTGCGCTTGGTATCACTGCCGTTGTGTTGACGTTAATGTTCGAAGATAACTTTTTGTCAAGTTCGAGCACTTCCAAGGACATCTACAGCTATCTACAGGAGTCTACAGGTGTCGATGACCTCACGCGAGATTTCGTCCGAGAGAGCGCGAGAGTTTGAGAACAACATGGCTGCCATTCGGAGATTGTGTGTTTTGAAAGTCGTGGTCCCCGGTTTGGTGGCGAACGCGGCTAGAACGGCGCTATGTGGGGCGTTTGTGTACCAGACAGGATGGGTTAGGAGTATGAACTCAAGGTGAGGAAGAAATCCAGCCGCTAGGTCGTGTAAAAAGCAGCATTTTTGGACCGCAGTGTCACACGTGACATGCACGCACGTACATGAGATGGTTTTTCTCGGCCAGACAGGCCAACGTCACAATGTCTGTTTGTCTTTTCCGCTTTCTTGATCCGCAGGAGCTGTTCTTGGGGATATTTTGGCTATATTCATCAGTGATTACTGAGCTGTATACCGATAAAAGTAGTCAGGAATTTGTCTAAATCGCCTAGGAATCATATTTTGTGGTGCGTGGCAGGGGGGGAGGGGGGCATGTTTACTGGTGGGCTGAGTTTCGTGGGTCGTGAGTTCATGACCTTACCTAAATAGAGGATGAGATGTTTTTCACCATGTAGGGGCATCTGAGGACAGTCTCATATTTGCAGTGCACTTGTTCAGTACAGTGAAAACATGAATTTAACTTTGGAATTAGAGGGGAAATATCATACTTTATCAATAAATTAATATCATTATTATGATGAATTTTGTTCCTGCTGAAAGTAGGATTTGGAAGGATAATATTAGTCTAATAATTTGTGGATGCTCACTGCAAAGAAAACAACAAAATCCCAAGAAAATGTGTGTAAAACGAGCTGCACCCAACATGTATCTGCTTGAAGATTAGGCGCAGCTTAAAGCGTAGATGGAGCATTAGGTAGTAGGTATGTAGTAGTATCCGGTATTTTGATTAAACTGCTGCCGGGGTCCCTGACACAGGGGTGGGCAGCAGCCGGCTAGTGGTCACACCCCTCTTCCAATTATCAGGACAAATCCCCCCCCCCCCCTCAGTTTACTTACCCCTTGGTCATTTGGCCCCCTAAGATGTTAACCCCCTCCCCCAGGGTGCGAGTTAGTCGTCCTAATCATCCATCTGATCACATGGGGAAACGACTTGGGGAACCAACAGAACTTACATTGGAGAGGGGTGAATTCACCTCAAAAGGGGGGCGGGGGGGGGTTAGAAACCAGTTACTTGGAACTACCAGGGAAATGCTGTCCTGAAAAGATGCACGAAATGGCACAAAAACACTCGACCCACAACACTCACAGTACGTCTGCTTGGATAACCAGTTAACACTACGTGTAATGTTGTTCTGTGTCCCTCAGTAGGTTACAGTCAGTGGGAATCCTGGAGACACCGAAGCAGCAGGGGAAGTACGAGACAGGTCAGGTAAGGTCAACCTGGGAGGGGTGCTTTCTTTTTCCTCACATTTCAAGTCATTCTCATACATAGATGTAGATCTTTTTTGTCACATCAAGTTCAACTTTTACTGACTAAAAAAACATTAAAAATTTCTTTTCTCAACAGTTGAGTTATAGACCAGTCAATGTTTTGATATCAAATTTTATATATGCAACATAATGTAATGCATTGATTTACACCAACTCGATTCTAGCCTAGCCTCCATAGCAGGCTTTCTGGGCCTTTTTTGGGAGCATATATATAATACAGTGCCATAGGGCCTAGTGGTTACAAACTGGCTGCACAAACAACCCAGTACAAAAAAAAGTCATCTTCAAAAAGTGAATTGTAAGCCCAAAAAAGGAGGGAGCCTGCTATGAAGGCTACTTCTAGCCCTCAACTTGATGTACTGAATTAAGTGCTAAAGACTGTTTGATGTTCATCAGTTTCGTGTTTGTTTGTTCCAGTTGTTTCTCCACAAAGTGTTTGGTTACCGTGGGATAGTGCTGTTCCCGTGGGTCGCCCGACTCTACGACAGAGACGTCGCCTCAAAAACGGAAGAAAGGTGAGAAGGAGATTAACGTTAAAGGCTTCATGGATGAATTAAGATTTGTTTAGTTGTTAGTTTTCATTCATTTATCAAACTGTCTAGTCATACTTTGTGATATATTTGTTATACTTGTATAAATTACTTGAAAGAAAGGCAAATTTTTTAATGACTTCATGCTACTTTGTCCAACCCACAAGTGGGTCTAGTGACTTTCTGACTAGAAAATGAATGTTTGGCAACAATAAGTTGACTGCATTACAAAGCAAGTTGTACTCTGCCTGTGGCTAGTAAAAATGCTAAACCAGTAGAAAAGTTACACAACCTGTTTGTCTAAATTAAAGGATTGCACAAACAAGTACATTTTTTGAAACCATTTTCTGTTTCTCTACAATCTAATGTCTTCCATCCCTGTCCCAAATGTCTTTTAGAAATCTTGAAGAAGGTCTGTACACAACAGCGGGGAAGGAGGTGAAGGGAAAGACTCACACGTATTACCAGGTCCTCATCGACTCAAGGGACTGTCCCTACATTGTAAGTCTTGTTCCTATGTCTTAGAAATTACACAGGGGACTTGTAAGTCTTGTGTCTGTGTCTTAGAAATCATACAAGGGACTGTCCCTACATTGTAAGTCTTGTTCCTATGTCTTAGAAATCACAGAAGGGACTTGTGAGTCTTGTGTCTGTGTCTTAGAAATCATACAAGGGACTGTCCCTACATTGTAAGTCTTGTTCCTATGTCTTAGAAATCACAGAAGGGACTTGTGAGTCTTGTGTCTGTGTCTTAGAAATCATACAAGGGACTGTCCCTACATTGTAAGTCTTGTTCCTATGTCTTAGAAATCACAGAAGGGACTTGTGAGTCTTGTGTCTGTGTCTTAGAAATCATACAAGGGACTGTCCCTACATTGTAAGTCTTGTTCCTGTGTCTTAGAAATACAGTTAGTCTTGTTCTTGTGTCTTAGAAATCACACGAGGGGCATATTAAACATGAGATACTGTCCCTATATAGTAAGTCTTCCTCCCCTGTCTTAGAAATCACAAAAGGAACTGTCTCATATTGTAAGAGTTGTTCTTGTGTCTTAGAAAAAAATTAGACAAAGGGACTGCCCCAACATTGTAAGAACTTGTTCCTGTGTCTTAGAAATCACACAAGGGGCTGTTTCTACATTGTCAGTCTTGTTGCTTCGTCTTTTACTAAGATTACAGCAAGTTAAGAAAGGAGGGCCAAAAAAAAGCTACAGAAACAAATAATGCTGTCTTGGATGATGATAGAGTGGAAATTGTTTAATATACTCTAATTGTGTTTTAGTGATAAAACTATTCCCTGGTGTTTTTTCCTCTTCAGAGAGCACAGACTGAAGGTGTGACGTTTTTAGGGAACACAGAAAACAGCAGATCCTTGTACGCAATACCAGGTGGGTACAAACTTATAAGATTTCTGATAAATTTTAGCCAACAATTGTAAGAATTTTCCTGAGGCAGGTATTTATGAAAGTGTTTTCCTGTGTGTAATGCCAGAATCGACCTGAGGAAGATCACCGAAATGTTGGTATTGAATATAACGCTTGGTTGTGTACAAATGTGTCTAAATCGATCTATGCAACTGCCTCAGACACGTCTGGAATGTGGAAGGCGAAAGTTCAGCCACAGAGGTGTTGGTGAATGGAACAAGCTACCACTTTCAATGAAAAATGCTCCAAACAGTGTAACGTTTTAAAGGATGTTGAAACAAATGAACTGACCTCTAACCTCACCTTACGATAGGAACGGAATATGGACTACGAGTATGGATTATGGCTGTGTAAATTTTGTATGTATTGGTGTATATGTATTTTAGACTTATGTTTTGTACTGATTGTATTGTGTTATCCAGGGCCCCACTGCAAAGCAGTGTATAGTGCACTGAGTTGGGCCACCCTGGCTAAATAAAACAGAAACAAACAAACAAACAAAGAATTTTGTTATCCAGTGGTTCGAGATCACCTTTACACTGAAACCCTCCTCTGTCCCAGATGTTGAGGTTCAAGTTTCAAAAGTTTCAATTTTTGTCTGTTAAGGGGGACAGAATGTTAGTAATTTTCTTTCCCAAGCTGGCAGAATTCTGTTCCGGAAAGGAAGGAAGGTTGGACAAGAGTGAGCCCTGATACATGTACACCTAGACTGTAGACAAGCCATGTATTTTCCTGTGAGTAACTCTGAATTTCCCCATTTCCAGGTCTGGACTACGTGAGCCACGAGGACGTTCTACCTTACACGTCGTCCGATAAACAGCCCATCCAGCACGAGCTGTTCGACAGGTTCCTCACAGCACAGCCCGGCAGAAGTAAGTATTACAGATACAAAACTGCTTTTATTTCAGTGTAGCAAGTGGATTTTAGCCTATCAAAAGCCAATACTACCAATAGAACACTGTTTGACTTTGGGTGTCATCCAGGGTTGGTACTTGAATGTATGACTATTTCTTGTTCTTTTCTGAGCTGTTATAGATACATACTTACTTAGTAGTTAACAGTCAAACCTGGTCGGGCAACCACCTAGCGCAGGCAACCACCTCCAGTCACAAGCCACAATAAAACAGTCCCGTCCATTTTTACATATCTAACCCCATCCTGTCTGGCAACCATTTTTCTCAGTACCATGAGTGATTGCTGCCTCCAGGTTTGACTGTAGCTACACCTGTTCCTTCATTCATTTTGTACTTAATTTTACTTGTAATTAAACGATTGTCAACACTTCTCCCTCAGTACCGCCGTTCACAGCGCGGGAAACTCTGCGGGCGTGGCAGGAGAAGAACCACCCGTGGCTGGAGCTGTCCGACGTTCACCGCGAAACGACGGAAAACATCCGCGTCACGGTCATACCGTTCTACATGGGCTGCAGGGTACGGGTTTGTTTATAACTTGTGTGTGTTTGTGCATGTGTGTTATGTGTGTTGTGCTGGGTGGTGTGTGTGTGTATGTGTGTGTGTGTGGGGGGGGGGGTTGTGTGTATGTGTGTGTTTGTCTGTGTGCATGTGTATATAAGAGAGAGAACATGTGCATAACGGTTATACCGTTCTACATGGCCTGCAGGGGATGGGCTTGTTTCTAACTTGTGTATGTGTGATTGTGTGTGTGAGTGTGAGTGAGTGACCGAGTGTGTGTGTGTGTGTGTGTGTGCGTGTGTGTGTGTGTGCATTGTGTGTTTGTGTTTGTAATTGTGTGTAATTGTGTGTGTGCATATGTGTAATTGTGTGTCTGTGTGTGCATGTGTGTGTATTTATGTGTTAAGTATGTGTCGGCCCTGTCATATGAGTGTTTGATTGTATTTGTGTGCTTGAGTGTAATCTATATCTCCAACACCTTTATGGACACACAATGCTAAGACATGTTTTCTCTCTTGTTCCAGCAGGAGGCCCACAATGCCAATGTGTACTGGGTAAGTAAAAGTGCAGTATCGTTATCATCTTTTAAATGTCGCTGAAAGTTAACATATGACTTTTTTTGGGCTGGGGGGAGCCTTATCAAAGCACATGCAAGTCCTGCAGGCCAAAATTCCTCAAAAGAGTTTGCATGACTGGATAAACTGTATCTGCCCGAAGTTCGCCAGCCTCTGGGTAAGGGTTAGGGTTAGAGTGATGTAACATGACTGCCCCCTATCTATCGGTGGTACTGTGATGTAACAAGAGATCCCCCTGTGTGCTAGTGGCGGTACTGCATCAGGCTGGAGAACCTGGGTGAGGAGACCGTCCAGCTTCGTGAGCGCCACTGGCGAATCTTCAGCCTATCCGGAACGCTGGAGACGGTCCGCGGGCGCGGCGTCATCGGGAGGGAACCCGTCCTGTCGAAGGAACAGCCGGCGTTTCAGTACAGCAGCCACGTGTCGCTACAGGCACCCAGTGGGCACATGTGGTGAGTTTTTAAAAAATGTTTTAAAGGTATGGCTTTGGCCTGCAGTGGACACGTGGTCAGTCTGTTTCTTTTTTATTTGTTAATTATTGATGAGTGCGTGCTTGAGGTGTGCCTCTCTTCAAACACTTGACCTCCATTTAACGTCCAATCCGAGGGAAATCCCTAACCAAAGCTAGGTACTCATTTCCACCTGAGTGTGAAGTGAGAAATTTCATGTCACTTTGAATTCCTTTTCCAAGGGCGCAATGTCAGGGGACTCAAACCCAGGACCTCTGGGTTCTGGGCCAAACACCCTGCAATATTACGCCACGCCATGTTTACACTGTCTTCATTGTGATGTTTTTCCAGGGGAACGTTCAGAATGGAGCGGTCTGATGGCCACATGTTCGACTGCCGGATCCCACCCTTCTCTCTGGAGAGCAAGTCGGACGACAACAACTCCCCCCATGGGTTCGTGTAGGTATTGCATGTCAATGCCAGTGTCTTTGTTACGGATCACAGAATAAGCTGGTTCATAGTTCCAACTGCTCATGTCCAGTGGGATACATTGCTGGTGACATGTCAAAGTTGAAGCCTCTGATTTAAACAAAACATGTATAAAGCATAGTCAAGACAAGTACTGTTAACAAGTTAGGATCCTTCACCTTTGACCTCTTGCATGTGCAGTTGGAACCATGAATCGGCCTATAACTAAGGGGTAATGCAGGAGGCAAACAACACTTCACCACGGCAACACGAAGGCATGTCTGGTTCGTCTATGTTGTTGTGGTAATGATTTGGCTTGTTCCTTGCATTATCCAAAGTCCTATGTTTTTCTCAGCATGTAACGTGATCCGTAGTATGGACCATGTGGATATCTTGTGCCTGTGGCAGTTATAAACACCTTAGAGCTCTTTCACTTTAAGAATAAAGAAAAAAAAATTGGGGGTAAGACAGCACAAAGGGGTGTCTCTGATAGTGAAGACAATAGAGGCAATAATGACAGGGTTTTGAGTGTGAGTATTGATGGGGAGGTTATTGTTGAATAGCCTATGTTGTCTATTTCTATCTGTCCAAACAATGTGCAAAAATAAAGAGACAAGGTTGCCAAAAGGGGAGACAAGGAAGGGTGTTCTGGCTGTTTCACGCCTTGTTCTGTCGAGTATGAAGGTCGCACAGCCTGCTGTGACCTTGACTGCTGCATGATCACCGGTTGATGTTCACAAATTGTCAGTGACTGACATTGTGCTTAGTTAGGGTAAAAATTTGTTTTTTTTAGGTTTTTGTAATTTTGTACATCTTTCACAAGGTCAAGTTTTGTAAGAGAAGGTCAGACCTGTCTCCTACATGAGTGCTTCTCATTTCAGGGGACCTAAGAGAAAGTGAAAGTGATGTGCTACCATAGCAACCAGACAGGTCAAAGGTTGAAGATTGCATCATTACACAGACAAGCAAGTCAGAAGTTCAGGGTCAAATGTCGAAGGTCAGGGCATGCATCTGGAAGAGGCAACAGAATATGTGGATATAAAAAAAAATCGCACAAATCACCCCTTTGTGACAGTAGTATGTTCCAGGTGATCCACTGACTAGGTTTTGAGAGTTTTGAGCCGTACCATGTGTAACCAAAAGTAGGGGTAGAGGGTTATGCTAATTCTGCTTTTTTTTGTGTTGTTGTTTTCTTTGTTACAGGGGGAACTGAGAAGAAACAGTGCATTATTTCTGACAGAAATCTGAAACCAGCAGCCTCTCCGAAAAAGGACCACATTATTGGTCGCCATGGTGACAGTAGCAACAACCTGTGTTGTCCCACACATCTGTCAATCATTATTGGTTACCATGGTGCATTGTACCTCACCATTGGTTGCCCGTAGCAACAGCTTGTGCTGTCCTACATCTAAGTCAGCCATTTTAATTTATTTGTATGGTACTGGTTTAGACCATGTGAAGTTTGGGGAGGGGAGGGGGGTGTTGCACTGTTGAAATAGTTTAACCTTCTCCCTGCTGCACACAGGCTCCTGCAGCAAATTGAGTGGTTGCAGCCTAACTCAGCATGAAGAAGGTTAATAAGAAGGGAGTCTATACCTTTATATGTCTACGAAGCCTTTTATAAGTATTGTAATTCGAGTACGTGAGCTGAATCGTTGAATAGCCACATTCTTTACAATCATACAAATGTAATATGTGAACACTTATGTTAGCCGTCTACAGCATCATACAGCTTTTAAGTAAGAAGCTAGGAAAGAGATTGGTCTTATGAAGGAAGTCAACATTCATACAGTGCCAATAAATGACATGGACACTGCACCAACGTTTTTTCCCTGGTTTTCAAACTTTGTGAAGTACAAATATAAGATAAAGTGGTTTTGTAAGCAAGGTTACAGTTCCAGCTGCTTGAGTAACTGTTACCTTGCGTATCGTATTACCTTGATGTCTAACCTTCATTAACGTGGTTTTGTAATCAGTGCTTGTATGTGCTGAGACCACTCAAGCTTGACTTTATGGGTGACCCCTATTCTGTTCTAAGAAAATTGTTCCAAGCATTGGCCAGTAATGATTCCCATTTGGTGAAAGCAAATGCATTTTTCTACCTAAAATAGGAAAATCAGCGCACAAATTAGCCTGATTGTCATCCTGTTTTAGTTCCAGGCTCTGCCTTCACGTGATGACACTCAGGCTATGCACAAATGGCTGTCATCCATAGAATCACATTTTTATGACATTTTCACCTTTACCTACAAGTATGTCACAAGTTCCTTCTCATGCTAGACGATGGCATAGACAAGATCATCTTGTTTCTACTCTTTTTTGTTCATGATCTGGAAACCAAGGAATTAAACTTGTGTAGCCCACAAAATGAACAGTCTTCAATACAGTTTATTGTCCTTCTTTTCTTCTGTAATGACTGTATGCAATGAGCATGTGTTCCGACCACCCCTACTCTGCATTATGGGAGGTGCCAGTAACCATCCTATTGTGATGTGTTGGAAGAATACATTTGTATAAGTGGGGGTGATGCAATATTTTTATTGGATGAATGAATGAAAATGTGTAGAGTTGTAGCCCTGATATGTTCTACAGTGTAATAGTGTTTTTTTTTTTTGCTTCTCAATTTTTGAAATTGCAACATTCAAAGACTTAGTGTCCTTTGCAAACCCATTTGCAGTGGATATTTTCTGAACGTTTCGAGAATTTGGGGAGTCTGATTTTTTGTGTTGGAATTAAGTTAAATTTCATGTTAATTCTTTCAGCATAATTGAGGATTGTCTCACAGAGCGGTCTCCAGTCTACTGATATAAACCCTGCCCCTCCCCACGTCAGTGTGTCCTGTTGGTACGATCCATCCTCTGTTTCTCTTAACGTTATGTTTCCATATGTACCCCATAGCTTGTCTCCTGAGTTGTGTGCTGTAGTTCTGTCCTGTCACTTTGGTTGCTTGCCCTTCATTCAACAATTTCAGCCTTTCTGTGGAGGTAGCAGCTGCTGGTTCCCAAGTTTGGCCCTGGTCTTGTTCCCAGGTTTGGCCCTGGTCTTGGTCCGCGAAGTGGCCCTGGTCTTGTTCCAAGGTTTGGTCCTGCTCTTGTGTCCAGGTTTGGCCCTTCTCTTGTACCCAGGATTGGCCTTGGTCTTGTTCCCAGGATTGGCCATGTTCTTGTTTCCAGTTTTGGCACTGGTCTTGTACCCAGGTTTGTCCCTGCTCTTGTTCCCAGAACTGGCTCTGCTCTTGTTCCCAGGTTTGGCCCCTTGCAGCATTTTCCCTAAGTATCATGTTACAGTCTTGAGATGTCTCTAGGTTCCACCATGGTGACTTCTTGCTGTCTGCACCTGCTTCTTGCTCCTTTAAGGAGGTTCTGCCAGATACTATTTCTTCAGAGCACACACCTTTCTCTTTCTTAGCAGCTCCAGTCTTCTTTATTATTGGCAGTCTTGTCAACTGCTGTTCCTTCCTTTCCCACCCAAGAGTTTTCCTGTCATCACTTGCTGTTTTTCTCCTCAAGGAGTCCCTTACAACGCTTTGCGAATTGCTCCTAAGGTCTTCAAGTTCCTTAGAAGATGTTTGGCAAGCTTGTGTCCATCCCTCTGTATCTACTTTCTGTTCTTTTTGCCATCTCGGCCCCTTGTTGTTCATTCTTGATACACATGTGCACGCATATCGATCTGCCGTATCTCCTGTGGTAAACAGTGTTCGTTGTTTATGAGGTACTTTCTGCCATCCTTGTGGCCTCTGTGCAGAGTGCTGCCCCTCCCCATTCCCCTGCCAAGCTGTTGTGTCTGAAGCAACCTTCTGCGAAAAGCTCATAGTGTTCTGTTCCTCAAATACAAACCTATGGTCTTTTGGAGGAAATACATCATCAACTAATTGTTGATAAAAAGTACTTGATGGTGCGTTTTCATTGGGAGGGCCAGTGTGTGCTTGTTCCCAGAGTCCTCCGGTTGCCTCTCGTTCCCATGGATAGCTGCTGTGCGGCTTCTGCAAGTTTTTCCTCAGGAGAACCCTGCAGACTGGAGCAAGTACAGCATGCTGGGTGTCAATCATGTGGTGGTAGTCTCACTAGAATATACACACGTGAGCGCACACATATACACTCTATACAGACACACACACACTTATACACCCTACGCACACACAAATAAACACACACCATACAAGCACGCAACCTACACACATACTACATGTATAGGCCCAACCAAAACACCCACACTATACAACCATCCTGCAACACATACACACCTGATACAACCAACTAAAAAATTCTACAGGTACTGGTTGACTGGTACAATACAAACCCATGTTACTCACCCACCACTGACACATTTTGGAAACCCACTACAAGTCCATCTCCCATGGTTTACCTTAAAACCCACATAACCCAACTTAAAACCCACCTTCGCACGTCTGCACAGCGTATCTCCTTGGGATGAACCCCTCTCGCCCCGCCCTGTTCCTGACCCACACCCAATCAGCGTCCTCCTCGTTCAGCAGCGTCACCGTCTCGCCCCGGCTCACTGTGACGTCATCCTCGTCAATGGCGCGAAAATCGAACAGCACGGTCAGAGCGGGGCCGTGCTGGAGCCGCGCGAAGAAACCGCCCCCCGCGTCGTCCGACTGCGAGTCGTCCGAAAGATCGGGAGAATCCGACACAACAACCACCGCAACCTGCTCAAGTTCTTCTCGGGGGCATGTCCACCTCTCTCCGCCGGGCTGACTGACTTGAGGCGGTGGAGAGTGTGATCGGTGCCGCTCCTGTTTTCTCGGAGTTCTGCGGCCTAGCGGCCAGACGTAGCTGTACGGTATGAACCCGCGGTCGCGCCAGACGTTCGCAACCCGCACCCAGTCCTCGGTCCTGTACAGGACCTTCACCACGTCGCCTCGCGCCACGTTCAGCTGGTCGGGACTGTCGGACACAAAACTGTTAATCACCACGGCCTGCACGTTGGCCGGACGCCGCTTGGTGGCGCCGCGGATCAGCAGCTCGGCCTCCCGGTCGAACACCGTGAACGGCGGCTCGTCCAGCTCGGGGGAGTCTTGGTCAAAGTCGGAGTCGCTGTCCCAACCGGCTTGCCGTACATGAGTGTCCCATCGGGGTTGCCGTAGTTTCTCACCCACAACTTTCTTATGCTTTCTGCGTCCATTCTCGTGATGTTTCTGACACCACCTGGCGGAGTTCTTGGTAACTGCAGGCTTCTCACCGTCTGCCGGCAGCCCCTGGTGACCGGTTGATGACGTAGGGCCGTGGTAGCTATGGTAACCCTCGTCCCGTTCTGTGCTGTTCTCTGCCTGCCACTTGGCGATCAGCTGGTCCGTAGATAGGGGTGGGGCGTCGGGAAGACCTGGAGAAGAGATGACGTCAGCAGCCGTGAAAAGTTTCATCGGGTTGGTAAATCACTGCATAACAAAGCTCTTTGCACACAGCCAATGAGATGATACCTAGCTGACGTTTCGGTGACCGCCATTCTTAGAAAAGATTACTTAAAAAACCGGATGAATACCGAGTTTCAGCGCTGTCATTTTCCAAACGCCAAGATTGTGTTTTGGTGACAATATTAATTTCCCAGGCTTTAGTGTTGCACTAAAGATGGTGACAGGTGGTCACTGAAACGTCGGTAAGGCATGAAGTAATCGGTTGTGTTCGACGAACTTGGTTATTAATAGTGTCAACATTTTAGATCAGTAACTGAGTAAGAAGTTATATCATAAAAAGAAGCCGTCGCGCCACAGTTGACCATACGACACATTTTTATGCTTAACCTGTCTATTGCGACCACTCCGGACTTCAAGAAAATGGTTGCAGTAGACAGGTGGTCGCTATAGACAGGATGCTTCTTTGCTCTGTAGTCACTATTATGTGATTTTGTACTGATGTACTACATGAATAGGACCACGGAAAGAATAGCTAGCTAAGATGTCAAGCTAATTATGGATCTTAATAGAGTAAAGCCAAGAGTCTTCATGCTTAATTGGTTCAATGGAGGAAATATTCTAAGGGGTCACCAGAAAGTGGTCACAATGGCAGGTGGTGTCTGTAGTGGTCACCTGTCTACCGAGACCATTTTCTTCATGTTCCTTCAGCTTTCAGTTACTAGTGCAGGCGTGTAGTACAGTACAGTGCTAAAGACAGGTTTTAGTGCAGTCGGCGGTCCGTGAGACGATGTACCCCACACGCACCTACTCTCCAAGCAGAGGTTGGGCGCCGGCGTCTTCTTTTTAAACGTATTTTAGGCGTATTTTAGCGCCCATTATTGCATGGGGAGGGAGTGAAATATGCTGTAATTGCTCGGGAGCAAATGTCGGCCTTTTTAGTTTTTGACGTATCTTTAGGCGTTTTTGTCGGGCTTTCTACTATTTTGAGTTTTTTTTTTAATGTCGTTTAGCTTGGTGACGGACATAAAGAAAAACTCACAAAATAAAACGCCCGACAGAAACGCCTAAAGGTACGTAAAAAAACTAGAAAGGCCGACATCTGCTCCCGACCAAATACAGCATATTTCACTCCCTCCCATGCAATAATGGACGCCTTGCGCGTGTTCCTGCAACGTGACCTCAGGTAACCCGAATCGAACACGTGTTCGATGGCCAACGGCAGATGGAACGGCCCGAATTCGAACCTTAGATCGAACGTGGAACGACATGGAGACGAGCATGGACAAAACCAACTAATTTCACTCTATACATGTGCAGGAGTGAAATGTAACTAGCCGGAGCCAAATTAAACCTCTGCTTGAAGAGTAAGACGCACCCAGCCCGACCAGTTTCCCACGGGAATCGCCCGAAGGCGCTTCCCCGCAGAGCGACAGTCGGACCGACCATGGCGCCGACATCTTCCGCCTCAATGCGCATGGGGGCCGCGTGTTTCATTCTCCAAGCAGATGCGGGTTCGTCTGTTGCAGATTTTTCTTTTTTCCTTTCTCTGCCCTCCTTTAATTTTTTTCTTCCCTTTCGTCACTTTCGTCCTTCTTTACTCCCCCCTCTGTTCATAACCTCCTTGCTCTGTCAGACCACTGTACACCAAAGTTGACATAGTCCTACAACACCTTTCGCCCTTGCGCCTCTCTCTCTCCGTGGGACCACTACAATTCACATATACCTGCTCCCTCTCCGATTCTCCTTCTTTCGCCTTTCTCTCCTTCCCCCTCTCTCCTCTTATCTCTCTCTCACTCTCTCTCTCCCCTTTCGTGGACTACTGCAGTTCACATAGTCTTACACTGACAGCCGACGGTGATGTAATTACTCGCTCATGAAAGTGTTTGAGGTGTGCAGGCCGTCTGGAGGCGTGTCAGTAATGGCTACAATTAGCTTTATCTACTGGTGAGAATGATTGCCACATGGTAGCAAATGTGCCACATTAGCGCCGACAACTTTGTCACATTTCACTTGCTACAATCGGGCGATGTCTGTGGTATCAAATCGTCTGGTAGCTTTTTTAATACCTTTTGAATTGTTACTTTTCAAAACTTTATATTTCTAATGAGTTTAGACAAACCAATAATCATAAACCATATATCCCCTTACATTTTTGCCATTACGAAGAAACGGCAAGTCGAATCCATGTAGTTTCTAATTCTTGTATAAATTTGACAATGTATTTATAGATTTATCTGTTAACTATTCTTTTGTTGTGACCTGTACTTAACCCAGTGTGTATATGTGTACAATAAAGGTCTTCATTCATCCATTAAAAGCATAACGTTCAGATAGGTAAAAAAATAAGCAAAATAGAAATTGGAACCAACTGTCCATCTCCAGTCAAGTAATGAGCTGTCAACCGTTTTTGGGACACGTCAAATATTTTGGGTAGGTCCAATTTTTGTGTACTGGAACTTACAGTTCACAACTTTTCTTCAGACCAATGGTGTTTACTACTTGACCTGTAGTTACTAACCCCCAACATCTGCTTCGAGATGATGACACATGTCCTGTCCAGCTCAGCGCTAGTGGCGCCGGCCGACGTCAGGTGTGTCAGGTAAGTGTGACAGATGGCATGGCTGTCGCGACCTGACGCGACGTTTGTGGTGTTTATCTCCCTCTAGGCTTTTCTCACACATTTTCCAACACTCACGCCAGGGGTGCCCACGTATTGATACCAATTTTAAGGAATACATACGAGTTCTTAAGTCTGTACTTATATGTACATGTAAGTATGTACAGATGTGTATATCGGGTGTATGAATTATGTGTTGTATTGTTTAATGAGCCCTGGAAGATTACCCCCCCCCCCCTTACAGGGGCTAAAGGACATCTTAATAAACTAAAAATTAGCAATCAGAAAATTCTAGTTGGAAAAAAAATTCAACGGAGTCTGCAACCGAGGTTTAACATTTCGGATAAGTTTGAGGAGCACAATAAAAGAAACCACCACACTTCCATGTCTATGATTTTTATCGATAAAAGCAAGGTTTTAACAATACACTGGCCCACAAGCATCACTGGGTGGACGTCCCTAAACCTGACAGAAAGGCTGACTGCTGCGAGTGACAACTTTCTCTCTTCATGTCTAAGTAGCTTGTCCCCCAACGGCCTGGAGGTCAAGGGACAGGGTAGGCCCAAACCGAGTGGCCCCCTTTGACACTTACTATGATATCAAGAGTACACATTTCAAACTGGGGAGTAGACTTAGACCACATGGCGGTTTTATTACCGGTGTATTATCACTAGTATACAGATACTGACTACGAAGTACGTGTAAGACTCTAACTCTTACATCAAAGCTTCAAAGATTAACACAAGATCTGAGATTCTAAGCTATTAAGACTCAAACCTCACGTCTTCAATCGAGCTGACACTGTGTAAGAGTCTAACCCTTGCTTTAAAGATTAGGACAAGATTAGACGATATGAGACCCTAGGCTATTGAGACGTAAAGCTCACGTCTTAAATCGTGCTGACACTGTGTAAGACGTTAATCCTCCTGTTCAAAGACGAGGTGAGACGGGGTAAGACGTTAAGCCTCACCTGCGGGAGACGGTCTTAGACTCACCTGGTGGGAGTTCCTTCCGTCTGGCTCGTCCTGAACACAAGCACGCCATGTGGCCGGCGTCTTCACCTCGGTTGACCCCTGGGGAAGGCTCCTTCAGCCGCTGAGAGTGAAACATCGTCCATTTTCTCCACGCCGTGTGTTTGTGTCAAAAGATAAATACCTGCCGATGACCTGACTGGTTGGGCGTCTTTTGTCACGAGCAGGGACCGATCGTTAGTAGTCCGTTTCGGAGGGGTGTGTAGACGAGGCTGGGTTGCCGCCAACCCTCCCTCAGGTCAACAAATGTCCCGTCCCCGTGGATTCTCCCCGGGGGCAGGTATGACGTGACGTCATTAGTGTGACGTTTGAATGAGTGTTTTCCCGCCCTGTACTGCGACCCCGGCTGACCTCAGGTAGGCGCATGGCTGTTCAAACGAACACACCTGCATTTAGAGCCCCCTTTCTCATAGAAAGCGTAAAATCATTCGACGAAATTCGTTGCACGCTCTGTCAACTCGCCCGGTTCAACTAGTTTCTCTTGTCATTCACATGTTTCGGTGTGTTGTCAAATATTTTATTTTCCATAATGAACAAGTGGCGGCTAGAAGATAAGTTGTGTACAACTTGAGGAGGCAGCCACTTGTCCTCGTCCATTCATTTGTATTTGGAATTGCTTTTCCTTTGTTATTATGCGTTTGTATTGAATGATTGATGATTGTAAAAAAAAGACGTTGAACATTCTAAACCTCCGTGCATTATTTGCTACACCGTTTTATTCATTATTTTGAATTTCTCACTGTTTCTGCCTGAAGCATTTTTCCCACTGGCTCCCATAAGGCAACAGACATGCGTATAACAGGAATCGAAGACAGGAAATGAGTGGAACCTATAGAGCTATTCTTGGTACTAGAATCGGATAGTATTCTAAAAAGTGTAACGTTACCATCTAAGCGATCCATGTTGTGCAGTTATCTTTCATTCCGCTAGATGACGCCCTTTGCCTTTCTGCAATCTCGGGCAGAAGAAATTCATTAATTCATCCAGTCATTTATTCATTCATCCATCCATCCATCCATCTGAAGTACAGTACTCGAGGCACCTCATCGATTACGGGATACGTTCCTTCTGAAAGACGAATGCAGCTCCAACCGGGATGCCCTTCCCGGCTTCGAATTCGAACTGGGGTACCGGTCTCGCAGGTTGGGTGTTTGTTTGTTTGTTTGTATGTTTGTTTGGTCTTTTGGTTGGCTTGTTTATCAGTTATATAAGCTAGCCTTAAGTAGCTCTCAAGGGGAAGAGCATTTTATTCTTACTTGGAAAATGATTTAATGAAGGTTTCCAACACTCATCGTCTTTTGAACAGCTTCTTTTCAGTAAACGTTTCTATGGACTACCATTGGTATAAGGCCCTACAATAGTGCGACACTGTCGTGTTAGCCTTGATGTAGGACAGACTACACATCTGCATCACAAGCATCCTTTCCTTTATTAACAACGCTGGAGTCGCATATTTTAGTTCCCCGTTGGAACTTTTATTCAACCCGTCTTTTCACCAAAAATATACTTGACTAATGTAAATAGTACTGAATATTCAAAGCTGAGGACCTTTATATAATAGAGGCAACAAAATGTAGATGAAAATGTATTGTATACTTATTGTGATTTAGTAAAGCAAATCATTTCACCACAAAAGTCGTAAAGCAATGATATGACAGAAACAAGTGTTATACTGTAACATTGGGATGACCAAATCTTCATCTTTGATCATTGCATTTAGAGCTCGACGAATCATAAATAAAATTCAACAATTTTCTAAAAATCTTGTAAACCCTCTCCTCCATATGGACCCTCATTTTTCAAACAATAAAAAGAATAGATGTTTTATGGAATTGATTTATGGAATTAATTAACATCAATTAACATAACTGATGTGTGTGTATTAAACGTTGGGGATATTTGAGGGTGCTCAGGGGTTTACCAGAATCTTACTGTTGCCTGGTGAAGTTATTACCAATACGATGTGTTTTGAGTTTAGAAATATAATACTTGTTTCTTGAGTATAATTATTATAAACAGAAATTGATATAATTGTTATAAATAATGATATTATATGTTAAGAAAATACTAGTACTCCTTTGGTCACAAAGTCGTTTGTAACAAGTAATTGTTAATCTCCTATTCTGTGTGGAAGTTAAAGAACCACTTATCAACATGATGTTAGTTCTTATCGCCCTAAAAATACTATTATAATGATGAAGAATAAAGTTAAGAATAAAATGAACCTTAAAGAGATTATGAACTCTTAACTGAAATCGTTACAAAATAAATGATATTAATGTAATTGATAAAGTGATAAAGTCGTGACTTATATTACCCTTAAGATGTTATCAAGGTAATTTGTAAAGTTGTAACAAAATACAACTCATACAAGTCGAATGTAAAACTAATAAAGCAAACAAATGAGCCTTCTCACCATTAGGATAGGTTTTTTGAGACTTTACCATAAAGTTGGTATATTGATGATAATGATAATACTAAATTATATACAAATACCATGAAAAAGAATTCTTATATCATGATTATGGGTTAACACTGTTGATAAGCTATTGATAAACTTCATTGAAGTTGTCATTGTTAATTCTGCAATTGTGTGTGAGATGGTAAAAATACATTCTTGTGACCAAACTTTGTACATCAGTGTTGTCATGAACATCCTGCATTCTGCCTTGATGGCTTCCATTGATATTCATCCATTTCAAACTATTTAAGTTTTCTCTCTATTACCATCTCAGTGTGATGTACATAGAAATAAGTGTTCCCATTATTTTACTAGTCCATCAGGGAATTATAGAGTATTATTACCAGAGTATGGTCTGTGGGTCTCACATTTATACATGTTGCTAAGGTCATTCTTAGCATGGTAGGAAAACAGTTGATCATCACACAGCTATTTTCATACTTGAGGGACTGATGGCTGCATTTTCCATGATTCCAGGCTCACCACAGTATCATTTTCATTCATGACAACCTGTGGAACTGTCCTATCATCTTTAACAGCAGCTCACATATTTGTGGGACTCAATACATGTTGCTAAGGTCATCTTAGCATGGTAGGAAAACAGTTAACACCTGTCAGCTATTTTCATACTTGTGGGACTGAGGACTATATATGATGTACCTGGAAATAAGCAATGCCATTGAGGAATCATAGTTGCGGATGAATGAGGGACTTGCATACACTGTAGATTCATTCTTAGCTTGATCGGAAAACAGTTAAAACTCTATTTGCCTACTTTCAGAGGCCTACAGGCAGCCATTCATGGCCATTGTCATCCATGATAACCTGTGGAACTGTTGCAGCATCTTTAGCAGGTGCTTCAATTTCACATACTGAGCTGTTGTCATATTTGTGGGACTCTGGACCAACTTTCTCATATAAATGATAATCTGTGGACCAGCTCTGATGTTAAGAGTCATTATCTGTTGACGTTCAGAGGGTATTTTCATACTCGTTGGACAGAGGACCAAATTTTAATTTTCTGATTTCTTGTTAGTCATAATCTTATAATTCAAAGTTGAATCTTGTGGACCAGCTCTATATTGTCACACATTGCCATATTATGGCCGAACAAGCATTCGAAGTAAAATAAAGGCCTTGACTTGACTTGACTTGTTTTCATATCTGTGGGACTCTGGACTAAATTTCTCAATTCATGCTAACCATTATTTCTTTTGTCAAAAATGATATCTGCTGTCACTGATTATTTTCATACTCGTGGGACTGTGGACCAACTTCTTAATTTCTGTTTTCTTGTAAGTCGTAATCTGAATTGTTGAATCTTTTCGACCAGCTCCATTTTCACACTTCGTTGCTTTAAACTTAAGGGACGGATTACTACAAGCTGCATGTGATCAGTCTCAATGTCATCAATGATAACTTGTGGAACTGTCGCAGCATCTTTAGCAGCTTGCTGCTTTCACATAGTTTCTAAACCTACATATAGGCACCTTAAAACCTGAAGCCTCGAGTGGGTACCGCTAAAGCTCTAAACCTACGTGTACCCAAGGTTTTGGGCAGGTACCTCTAAATCTACATGTGCCTAAGGTTTTGGGCAGGTACCTCTAAATCTACATGTGCCTAAGGTTTTGGGCAGGTACCTCTAAACCTACATGTGCCTAAGGTTTTGGGCAGGTACCTCTAAACCAACATGTGCCTAAGGTTTAGGGCAGGTACCTCTAAACCTACATGTGCCTAAGGTTTAGGGCAGGTACCTCTAAACCTACATGTGCCTAAGGTTTTGGGCAGGTACCTCTAAACCTACATGTGCCTAAGGTTTTGGGCAGGTTACTCTAAACCTATATGAGCCAGAGATTTTGGGCAGGTACCTCTCAACCTTCATTTGCCTACAGTTTTGGGCAGGCAGTTCTAATCTTACACGTGCCTACAGTTCTGGGCAGGCAGTTCTAATCTTACATGTGACTACAGTTTGGGGCAGGCAGTTCTAATCTTACATGTTCCTACAGTTTTGGGCAGGCAGTTCTAATCTTACATGTGACTACAGTTTGGGGCAGGCACTTCTAATCTTACATGTGCCTACAGTTTTGGGCAGGCAGTTCTAATCTTACATGTGACTACAGTTTGGGGAAGGCAGTTCTAATCTTACATATGCCTACAGTTTTGGGCAGGCAGTTCTAATCTTACATATGCCTACAGTTTTGGGCAGGCAGTTCTAATCTTACATGTGCCTACAGTTTTGGGCAGGCAGTTCTAATCTTACATGTGCCTACAGTTTTGGGCAGGCAGTTCTACTCTTACATGTGCCTACAGTTTTGGGCAGGCAGTTCTAATCTTACATGTGACTACAGTTTGGGGCAGGCAGTTCTAATCTTACATGTGCCTACAGTTTTGGGCAGGCAGATCTAATCTTACATGTGCCTACAGTTTGGGGCAGGCAGTTCTAATCTTACATGTGCCTACAGTTTTGGGCAGGCAGATCTAATCTTACATGTGCCTACAGTTTTGGGCAGGCAGTTCTACTCTTACATGTGCCTACAGTTTTGGGCAGGCAGTTCTAATCTTACATGTGCCTACGGTTTTGGGCAGGCAGTTCTAATCTTACATGTGCCTACGGTTTTGGGCAGGCAGTTCTAATCTTACATGTGCCTACAGGTTTTGGGTAGGCAGATCTAATCTTACATGTGCCTACAGTTTTGGGCAGGTAGTTCTAATCTTACATGTGCCTACAGTTTTGGGCAGGCAGTTCTAATCTTACATGTGCCTGCAGTTTTGGGCAGGCAGTTCTAATCTTACATGTGCCTACAGTTTTGGGCAGGCAGTTCTAATCTTACATGTGCCTACAGTTTTGGGCAGGCAGTTCTAATCTTACATGTGCCTACAGTTTTGGGCAGGCAGTTCTAATCTTACATGTGCCTACAGTTTTGGGCAGGCAGTTCTAATCTTACATGTGCCTACAGTTTTGGGCAGGCAGTTCAAATCTTACATGTGCCTACAGTTTTGGTCAGGCAGTTCTAAGCCTATATGTGCAAAGAGTTTTGGGGAAATACATCTAAACCTATATGTGCCTACAGTTTTACACCTGGTACTAGGCTAATTACACCTGTAGCGAAATCATATGACATCTAATTTAAAGCATGTTACATCTGTTTTAAAGTCCTTGACATCTGTTAAAACCTTGTAAAGCCCATATTAAAGCTTGTGGGGCACCTGTATTTAAGTTTGATACACCTGTTAAAAGCTTGTGGGGCACCTGTATGAAAGCTACAGACATGTTTTAAAGCTTGTGACATCTATATGAAAACATGTCACACCTGTTTTAAAGCTTGTGACACCTGTATGAAAACATGTTACACCTGTTTTAAAGCTTCTGACACCTGTATGAAAACATGTTACATCTGTTTAAAGCTTGTGACACCAGTATGAAAACATGTTACACCTGTTTTAAAGCTTGTGACACCTGTATGAAAACATGTTACACCTATTCTAAAGCTCGTGACACCTGTTTGAAAGCATGTTACACCTGTTTTAAAGCCTATGACACCTGTATGAAAATATGTTACACCTGTTTTAAAGCTAATGGTGCTTGTTATAAAGCTTGTGACACTTGTTTGAAAGCATGTTACACTCATTTCAATGCTTGTGACACCTGTTACAAAGCTTGTGACACCTATTTTAAAGCTTGTGGCACCAGTTAAAAGCTTTTGACACCTGTTTTAATGCTAGTGACACCTGTTTTAAAGCTTGTAACAGATATTGCAAATTTTGTGACACCTGTTAAAAGCTTGTTACACCTGCTTGAAAGCTTGTCATGCTTGTTTTGTTTTAAAGCCTATGTTTTAGGAGCAACTTGTCTTAAAGTCGAGGAAACATTCGCCCCAACGCGTGGGGCGATTTGTGCAAATCTTCCTGAACTTCCTGCGGCACCTACTGCAGGTCTTGCGGCGGCCGCTACAAGTTGCCCTTCTCCAAAACCTGTTCCTGACACAACTCTTCCAAAAGTTGCTGCAAGTTCCCACACACAGATCTGTAGGTTGTAGATCGTTTAGCAAGCTTTTAGATACTTGACTAGCAGGTGTGGCACATATGATTTCTGCTTCGAAGTTATTAGACCCTGTCATCAGTTGTCTAATGGGAAACATGTTGCAAGCGCAGTGCCAGGGGTTGTTTCTAATGTCAACAGTTAAAATGGGAGCGAGTACTGGCATTATGTCAGGTGTGAGGGTGGTAAACAGATTCTCCTTCAGATCCAAATCCGTTAGGCTATCAAGTCCCTTAAATGTGTCAGCATCGAGTCTGGTCAACTGATTCGCGTGAATATGCAATTGTTCCAGAGTACCTAGTCCCGCAAATATGCCGGCTGGTAGACTAGACAACTGATTCTCTTCAAGAAACAAGCCCACTAGGCTGCTTAGTCCCGTAAATACGCCCACTGGCAGACTAGTTAACTGATTCCACCCAAGATATAACTGCTCCAGGTTACCTAGTCCCGCAAATGCGCCAGCTTCAAGATTAGTCAACTGAATTACGTCAGCGCTCAAAACAAGCAGGTTTGGCAAGTCTTGGAATGTTCCACTCTCTATCGTAGGGATCGCATTTTCTGTAAGAATTATAGTGTCCAAGCTACCATACCTAGTGAAATCAGATTGACTTAAGGTTGTGATTTGATTCTGAAATAAGTCAAGCAGAGTGATGGTTGTAGGCAGGTCCTGGGGGATGCTGGTTTGGTCCGCACAGATACAGGATTCAGCGTCACAGAAACTGCCGCAGTCTTGCGCTGCTGTCGGTCCAGCTTCCTTCAGGACGATCAGTAGCAGAACCAGGAGTCTCTTCCCCAGCATGTTGAACTTCTCAAGCCTATTTTTTTCCAGAAATAAGAGTAAAATAAAACTGGAGTTCCAAGACTTCATACATTCGCAAAATGATGTAATCCTTTTGGAGCGACGTATCATAATTGTTTCTTGTTGATTATGCAAAAACGGTCCTCATTTGCATAAATCATCAAATTGTTTTGTCTTTATCCAAATAACACAAGCTGTTCAAAGTATGAAAGTCTTATTTTCCAATCAGCAAAAAATGCCTTTTCGTCATTTCCTCATGAATTATGTAAATGAGGTCCTCATTTGCATGGTTTATGTTTAATAATTTCCACGTTCACTAAACTCCCAAATGCTTCAGGAATAAATGACCATCATATATGGAATTATAGTATTATCTCATTAATTATGTTAATGCGGTATCCACTGTCCAAAATGCTTGCTGAATAAGAAGGATTTGTATTGTCTTATATTTCCAACGTCTATCAATGGGATACCCGCTGAATTATCATTAATCATGCTTGTAAATATATCAAGCAAAAGTCAAGGTCGACTTGTGCCCCCCCCCCTGACGACTTAATTGGGTATTGCATCAGAACTTCTGTTTTTTGTATCCTTTATCTCGCACATGTATGCTATGGTGTTGACGTTTTGGTGGCAAGTATCTGTTGCTGATCATGAATAGGTGTAGGTTTGGTCCCCCTAGCAGGTTATTCTGGAACTGCAGGGACGTTTTTGTTATAACCAATTAAAGGGGATGGTCACATGATTCTCACAATGCTCACGACAGAATGCCCAAACCCCAGGCCTCAGAAAGGTCAGACAGTGCAGTACATATACATATTATATAATCCCAAAGCCATCAGTCATGAGCCAGGTATCCAAACCTACTATAGCTCCCGAGTCTCTTTTGTCTTCTCCGCAAATAGAAGAGACCCGGGAGTTATAATAGGTATGGATGCCAAGTTAATGACTCATCCCTAGAAGGCAAAGGGCAACTGAGCGGTGACTGATCAACAGACTACTTCGTACTGTTGCAGGGGTCAGGGAGGTCACACGGCAGACGTCAGACAAACCGGTTCCGTGCAATCAATTGAAAGGTAATTATGATAAGACGGTAGTTATATAATTACTGTATCAACCGGGTGAAGGTAATATCTTGTTTGTGCCGCAATCATGAACTGAGAGAGAGCTGGTCTTTGAATTAAACAAGACTTGATGATTTTTTTCTTCACTCAATGTTCACCATGTAACAAGACTGTATCTCTTCTCCTAGGTCAGAAACATGATGAATGATTGAGAACTGATACTAGTCATGCTTGTACATGTATCAAGCAATGATCAATGTCGATTTGTGGCTTCCTGGCGACTTCCCTTGGTACTGCAGCAGAACTTCAGTTTTCCTTTTTTGTACTGTATATGCATGCATGGTCTTGATGTGAGGGGGAGGGGAGGGGGGCAGATATATCATTTGATGTCAGGATGAATGGTAGGTTTGGTCCGCCTAACAGCTTGTTCTTGAACTGCAGGGGCATTTTTGTTTGCACCTTTCAAAGGGGATGGTCACATGATCCTTACACTGTTCACAACAGAATGGCTACACCTGATCTCCGTAAGGTCAGACAGTGCAGCAGACATATTATATAATTCCAAGGCCATGACTCATCCATAGAAGGCAAAAGACTGGGCGTCAACTTGTTCAGACTACTGCCTACTGTTGCAGGGGTCAGGAAGGTCACACGACACACGTCAGACAAAACCGGTTCAGTGCAACCAGTGGAAAGTTGAACATTAAAAAGCCTCCATGAAACGTACTTAAAATGTCCTGTCTGCGATGTTTGACTTTATCACAAAAGACGAAATCGTGGACAAACTTTGCAGTATTTTCGACAGAAGTAAAACTATAGAAGAGGGTTTTAGTCAATGTGTTGCTGACATAAGCAAGTCCAAATAGTGAGCAACGCACATAGCTTTTAATTGCATCTAAGTAGGAGGATTGATCTAATCTATCCTAAGCTAACATTGGCAAGAAAGATGTTACAGTCTTCTTTCTCAACACACTTAGAGGTTACTCTTCCTTTAAACTTCCGAATGTGGGACATGATTTCCATGGATAAATACTTTGTTCAAGAGTCTTTGTTTGCGTTGACCTGGCCTGAAAACCACCTCGTGTAGGCAATCATCAGACACAGACAACCAGGTTAAAAGAGTCTCTTCCATAGTGAAACCAAGGAGGGTTAATCAAGGAGGTTTAACCTCCTTGGTTAAACCCGCCCTGTCCTGAGCAACCTTTTGTCCTAAGCAACCATTTTTCTCAGTCCCTTGAGTGGTTGCTGAGGACAGGCTTGACTGTGTGTCAGACTGAGTATGAGGGACAGAGTTTATAGGCCAATAACTCATACGCTAAGTCAAAACAACCTTGACCAACTTTTTGCATTGACATATATTTCAGACAAGATACAGCAGACATATTTCATCGACCACTGACTAGACGTTCCGGCAAATTTGGACAATTCCAGTCCCTTGTACACGTCACACTAATCACTATGTATTTTGCTTAGGCAAAAAGAATGGCATGATGCACAGAAGCACCCTCTAGCATTGAGTTACACAGTTTGACTAACTTGATGTCGCGTATTTTCAAACAGGATGCCAAAGGTTCACTCATGGTACAATGCTCAACTTTCTTCCAAGTTAAAGCTCCAACACTAAGGTATTCACGGATCAAATTTTCAGCGACCACTGTCGCCTTCTTCCAACGACCACTGTCGCCTTCTTCCAGCGACCACTGTTGCCTTCTTCCAGCGACCACTGTCGCCTTCTTCCAGCGACCACTGTCGCCTTCTTCCAACGACCACTGTCGCCTTCTTCTAACGACCACTGTCGCCTTCTTCAGGATCAACAATGAAAAAATGACGACAGTGATCGTTGAAAATTTGATCCGTGAATACATCAGTGTTGGAAGAAAGTTTAGCATTGTACTATGCTTACTACCAACACAAGATGATCATATCTTATGATTACTACCAACACAGATGAGCTTCGAATTCCATGACAAAAGGTTCACTCAGTTTCAACTGTACAGGACCTATACTGACAAAATAGAAACATGACTTTGCCCACTGTAGATCGTTCAGTTGAAAAATAACTGAAATGGATTTTTCCACCAACCTTAACAGTTATGTTGAAGAAACTTTACTTTCTCTCCAGTCACTTCACCCAAGGCAAAGGCACCTGCAAAGAAAAATATTTTTATTATGATATGGGTGCATTTCCAAGATTCATTAAGTTGTGTCAGTTTTAAAGAACACATCAGGTGTCAGGTTGGCAAAGATTTTGCAACTTATAAGAAGCAGACAAAATGCAGTCATCTTCTGTTGTTCACAACTAGAAGTCCTTGGAATTTTCAAAGATTGATTTTAAGATTACAAAAGGACACTCTGAATGCAGGCTGGTTTATAACTATCATCATCCTCAAATCGGGCGGCTTGCCCGGACTAAGGCTGCTCTCTCCCTCCAGGCGTCACGGTCCGCCATTAGTTGGTCTAGTTCTTCAGACCTTACCCCAACGTCCCCACCTGGCTGGTCGATGTAGGTCCGTCGGGGTCGCCCGACACAGGAGTGCCCATGAGTTGGTGTCCAGAGCAGGAGTTCGCTTCTAAGGGAGGAAGCGAATAACTATAACTAGTGTAATAAGCCCAGCCAAAGGGTACAGCCGAAGGGATTGGTTGCGGGTTGCGCGCTTTTGGTCTGGCACCCAGGCTATAGGAACTAGGATGACTCACTTATTATTTGATGGTATGGATGGATGACAGATCTTGACTCTCCTGTCTGAGACCCTCTGTAAGTGTCGGGAGTCCGTCTTACACTGTTCGTCACTACGGCGCACTGTAGTGTTTGAACTAGGTGGATATGATTTTAAATGTGAGCGCACACTGGTATTTGTGGTAATTATATAATTACTTTACCAACCAGGTGAAGGTAATGTGTGTACGTGCAGCAGCCATGAACTCAAAAACAACATCTGTCAGACAGAGCTGATCTTTGAATTAAACATAACTTGATTGTTTTTGTTCGTTTGTTTTTACTCGATGGACACAAATGCCATTTCAAGGTTATGGGTTGCATTAGCCTGACGAATCGCGCTCCTAGTGGCCAGCCGGTCCTGTAACCGCCATCCCCCTCTTGGGTGGGGGTCAGTAACCTCCGGCCGAGAGCTTGTGTAAATACAGGCTATGTATGGGTTGCATAAATAGGACTTTGAAAACCTCTCCTCTCCCTAAGTCAGAACATCACGATTCAGACAAGCTAGACTGACTTGGTTTTCTTGTTTTTCTCTTGCAAAGCTTTGAACTAAAATGTCCACGAACCAACGAAGACATTGATGTGGCCCTATTTTTGACCACAAAAGTCCCACATGCAACATGTGGAATTATCATGCCCTGGGGAATCAACCATATATGGTCTGTGGTGACTTTTTAAAAGGTAAAGGGTCAGAAACATCTTAAATGTCAGTCTGAGATTGCATCATCATCATCAATATGTGCAGCCGCCATTATCTCAGTTTAAATCTGCACGTAAAGCTCACTGCCACGACTCCTGCATTGAAGGCAAAAGACTGGGCGTCAACTTGTTCAGACTACTGTCTACTGTTGCAGGGGTCAGGAAGGTTACACGACAAACGTCAGACAAAACCGGTTCAGTGCAACCAGTGGAAAGTTGAACATTAAAAAACCTCAATGAAATGTACCTAAAATGTCCTGTCCGCGATGTTTGACTTTATCACAAAAGACGAACTCGTAGACAAACTTTGCAGTAATTTCAATAGAAGTAAAACTAGAGAAGAGGGTTTTAATCAATGTGTTGCTGACATAAGTAAGTCCAAAAAGTAAGAAGAATGAAATTGAATCCAATCTATCCTAAGCTAACATCGGCAAGAAAGATGTTGCAGTCTTCTTTCTCAACACACTTAGAGGTTACTCTTCCTTTAAACTTCCGAATGTGGGACATGATTTCCATGGATAAATACTTTGTTCAAGAGTCTTTGTTTGCGTTGACCTGGCCTGATAACCACTTCGTGTAGGCAATCACCAGACACAGACAACCAGGTTAAACCAAGGAGGTTTAATCAAGGAGGTTTAACCTCCTTGGTTAAACCCACCCTGTCCTGAGCAGCCTCTTGTCTTCAGCAACCCTTTTTCTCAGTCCCTTTTGTGATTGCTGGGGACAGGCTTGACTGTGTGTCGGACTGAGTGTGAGTGACACAGTTCATTGACCAATAACTCATACGCTAAGTCAAAACAACTTGTAGTGGGAGGGAGAACGGGACGGAGACCGTGCGCTCGACGCCCTACTGTCAGCGGGGCTTTCTCGGTCGTGGTGACGAGAGCGGCTTGCACGAGTTTGATCCCTCTCCGTATTTAAAGCGGACCCAATAAATCGGCGATGCTCTTATCCACCGATTTCATCAGCCGGTCGTCAGCCCGTAGGTCACGGATGGTCTTGCCTGTCTGTATCAGCTTCCGTGTCGCTTATGTCTGACCATAGTCCCTTGGCGAACTCTTTCGTGCGACTCCGGCGATGCAGGTCTCCCAGGGAACGGCGGACCCTCTCGTCCCTGCGCAACCGGTCGTAGCTGTCTTCGGACCGCGGACGTTCCTCTCGGCATTTGCCCACTCCGTGGGGTCCCTTGTGACCCTTAACGGGAAGCGAACATGCTCGGCAGTACTTCGAACCCGCCATAGGTCGGTCGAGGCGCGGACGACAGGAAACCTGGAACTAAAATTCGATGGAGAACGGACCGCTCTGGGAGTCGACTAGTACCGCCGAGAACAGGGGGGAAGTGGTCTGAGCGGAGATGCCGACGGGGGTGAGCACGTGCTGGCCTGCTCGGGACGCGTCGGTGGAGGCGGAGCTTGCGAGGCCAAGCCAATTAGCAAAAATGACCACGGGGATATTTTTCCACCATAGTTTTCAGACAAGATATAGCAGACACATTGGCCATTGACAGTCCGGCAAATTTGGACAATTCCAGTCCCTTGTACGCGTCGCACTATTTTGCTTAGGCAAAAACAATGGCATGATGCACAGAACCAGCTCAGTCTAGCATTGAGCTACATAGTTTGACTAACTTGATGTCGCGTATTTTCAAACAGGATACCAAAGGTTCACTCATGGTACAATGCTAAACTTTCTTCCAAGTTAAAGCTCCAACACTAAGGTATTCACGGATCAAATTTTCAGCGACCACTGTCGCCTTCTTCCAGCGACCACTGTCGCCTTCTTCCAGCGACCACTGTCGCCTTCTTCAGGATCAATAATGAAAAATGACTACAGTGGTCGTTGAAAATTTGATCCGTGAATACATCAGTGTTGGAAGAAAGTTTAGCATTGTACTATGCTTACTACCAACACAAGATGATCATATCTTATGATTACTACCAACACAGATGAGCTTCGAATTCCATGATAAAAGGTTCACTCAGTTTCAACTGTACAGAATCTATACTAACAAAAAAGAAGTATGACTTTGCCCACTGATCGTTCAGTTGAAAAATAACTGAAATGGGATTTTCACCAACCTTGACAGTTATGTTGAAGAAACTTTACTTGCTCTCCAGTCACTTTACCCAAGATGAGGAAAGGCACCTGCAAAGAAAAAAAAATGTTATCATGATATAGGTGCTTTTTCAAGATTCATTAAGTTGAGTAACAGTTCTAAAGAACACATCAGGTGTCAGGTTGGCAAGGATTTTACAACTTATAAGAAGCAGACAAAATGCAGTCATCCTATGTTGTTCACAACTAGAAGTCCTTGGAAATTTCAAAGATTGATTTTAAGATTACAAAAGGACACTCTGAATGCAGGTTGGTTTATAACTATAATCATCCTCAAATCGGGCGGCTTGCCCAGACTAAGGCTGCTCTCTCCCTCCAGGCGTCACGGTCCGCCATTAGTTGGTCTAGTTCTTCAGACCTTACCCCGACGTCCCCACCTGGTTGGTCGATGTAGGTCCGTCGGGGTCGCCCGACACAGGAGTGCCCATGAGTTGGTGTCCAGAGCAGGAGTTCGCTTCTAAGGGAGGAAGCGAATAACTATAACTAGTGTAATAAGCCCAGCCAAAAGGTATAGCCGAAGGGATTGGTTTCGGGTTGCGCGCTTTTGGTCTGGCATCCAGGCTATAGGACTTATGATGACTCACTTATTATTTGATGGTATGGTTGATGGCAGATCTTGGCTCTCCTGTCTGAGACCTTCTTAAAGTGTCGGTAGTCCGTCTCACACTGTTCGTCACTGCTGCGCACCGTAGTGGTTGAACTAGGTGGATTTGATTTTAAATGTGAGCGCACACTGAAATTTGTGGTGATTATATACATCAGTGGTAATTATATAATTACTGTATCAACCAGGTGAAAGTAATATGTGGTTTGTGTAGCAGTCATGAACTCAAAAACAACGTTTGTCAGACAGAGCTGATCTTTGAATTAAACAGAACTCGATGAATATTGTGTTGTTGTTTTTTTCACTCAATGGACTCAAGGGACACTTCAATGTGACGGGTTGCATGGGTAGGAATTTGACAGCATCTCTTCTCCATAAATCAGAACATCATGGTTGAGACAAGCTAGACTGACTGATTTTTCTTGTTTTCCTCTTCCAACACTTTTTCCTTTTCCTTTTTTCCATGGACAGAGGAAAGACATTGATGTGGCCCTATTCATGACTACATGAGTCCAACATGCAACATGTGATATTATCGTGCCTCTAGGAATCAACCATATATGGTCTGTGGTGACCTTTCAAGGGATCAAGGGTCAGAAAAAAATTGAAATGTCAGTCTGAGAGCACATTATCATCACCGTGTGCAGCCGCCATTATCTCGGTTTAAATCTGCACGTAACGTTCCCTGCCTAAAAAGCTTGCTGAATAAGAAGGATTTATTGATGAAGGTTAGACATCCAGGTAATAAGATACGCCAAAAATAGTTACTCAAGCAACTGGATTTTTTTATCCAGTTGCCTGAGTAACTATTTTTGGCGTAAGAAAGATTTGTATTTTCGTCTATTTCACGCGACACTCTATATGAAGCAATACTAGCCATTCTTGTAAATGTCATCCTGCTTGTTTCTTTGTTTGTTTCTTTGTTTATTTCTCTAAAGCAGCCTTGTTGCAATCTTTGCGCTGAATTGTCAGGTCTGTTTACACTAACACATGTCGGCGCACAGAATTATGACTGAACACATTCATAACATTCAAAAACATTACAGATGTACTACATACATACGTAATTACAAGTCTAAAAGTAATGGGATTGACTACATGCATCGCAGCTAGGTGTGACCATGGGTCAGTAGTATTCTACTGCGAAACACATACTCTATAGCTTCTTAAAGGACAGCTACACACAAAAATAAAAATAAAGTATTCTATACTATGCTAAATACGCCCCAAACTTTAGCCCAAAGTCAAGTTCTCACTTGCTTCACATAAGCCCGTCCTAGTTTTGGAATCTTTTCCATTTTGTAACTCATGCTGTTATTGCGCCTTCTCACCTGATGATTGAATTATTCACATAATTACCTTCGTCAAGAAGGTTATATTTTAATGCGTGGCTGTGTGTCTGTTAGTGAACACGATAAGTCGAGAACGCCTGGGTGGATTGTTGTCGTATTTGGTGTGTTGGTGGGTATGTGGGAAATCTCAAGATGATTAGATTTTTGGGCGAACTACTTTGCATAATTAACGAGGAAAGTTTAAAAATCTGTTGTATTGCATCATCAGTCTCTGTAAAATCTGGTATAGTGAAGGAGATATTCCCATAGTGACATGGCTCATGCCCATGGGGGCTTACTGGTAGTGGTGAAGCAGACCTGAAAGGTAACAGCTCACATGGTCTGCTAGACTGCAGTAGTAACAAGTCAAGTTAGAGTGGTTTAGAAAAAAACAGGTGACGTAAGGATTAGTAGGAAAGGGATGATTGAGCCTAATTATTACCTTCACCAAAAAAGTATTTTCAGTAGCGTTTGTAGCAAAATGCTACAATATCCTTCTTTGCTAAGATAACTTCTCATACGCCAAAAATAATTACTCAAGCAACTGGATAAGATTTTGAAACAGTCAGACGAATCAACCTTTTTTAAAGACTACTTCAAGACATCCTAAATTGTCTTAACCTCATTAACATATCTATTCAGAGTTTTGGTATAAAACCTGGTGTTCACAGTCCTATCGTTAGTCACTGACGAAAGACAGTGGATACTGTCTGAAACGTCTGACTGTTTTAAAATCTTATCCAGTTGCTTGAGTAATTATTTTTGGCGTATCTTATTACCTGGATGTCTAACCTTCATCAACGTATAACTTCTCATACTTTGGGCAACTTCTGTTATTTGGGTGGAAAAGGTGATCAATTGATGTAGTTTATGCAAATGAGGACCTTTTTTGTATAATCAATGATAAACATCCTATTATTGGCGAAGGTATGAGGTTGTGAAACTCTAGTTCAATTATCTGCAAAGAAGGCGTCAGCACGCCATAAGTTAAGTTGCAAACGGTGGGAGATTCCAGAACTAGGACGGACTTATGTGAAACAACTTGAAGTAAGAACTTGACTTCGGGATATATCAAGCATAGTATAGAAGACTTTTAGATTTTTTGTGTAGCTTTCCTTTAATATTGTCAAATGGTTTTGAAATATCTAGATGTCAATTGGATTGAAATCTGTATGTAACTATTTCTTAGAAAATGCTATCAACAACCAACCAGAGACAAGCTGACTGAGAGAAAGGACTAAATGTGTCTTCTGACATTTCCCTCGCCTGTCATTTCATCATCACAGTTTTGATGTGGTGCAGAAACAACCCTTTACACTTTTATCAACAAAAGGCACGCCCGCAACTGTATAAATGCCTACGTTTGTTACGTAATGCCTTGGTCACATTTCCAACCCGGGGCCCGGCCGGGCAGCTTCTGGGAAAGAAAACTATGATATAAAAGACAACAGAACACACAAAACTTTACTATATGTTATGTAAATTCTTTGTATGCATATTTTATTCTTTGTTCTCTCACACAGCCCGGTCGGGCCCTGGCTTGTAAATATGACCCAAGCATCAGCGGGGATTTATTTTCGTGTTAAGGCGAAAATAGAGTGTTCGCGGTGGTTTTACGTTCGCAGTTGAAAGAATACTTTACTTTAGTGCTACATGGAATTGTGTAGTCACATAATGGACACCCGACGCCTTCAAGGCCCTATCGCACAGGACGACCTCGACCGACGGATTTATAATATTGACCGAGCGCGCTCAACGAATTTCATCGATTTGCCTGGATGCCAGACCCAGTGCAAGACTATGATAATGCCATCGGCCGGGGGAGCAACATGCCCCGCTCGCAGATTTGGTGAGGTGGGCACCTTACCTCTAATTATCTCGGGCACAAGGCCCGCCCGCTAAAATAGTTTCTACCACTTTTCTCTAAACGTAAATCGCGGACGCATTCAATCACTTCTAAAGTGCCAAAATTGTCAATCTGAAATCATCTTTTGGAAGCTGACACCTTCCACTATCTCACCGGCGAGTTTGTTTTGTCAGATTCAGTCGTTAACGCAAGTTAGAAAGCGATTTGTCGAGTCATGGCTGGTTCGAATCTGAGTTTCAAAGCGATCGATTGGTCGGGGTGAGGGTACTAACTTTGTGAGTGGGACATTTGTTTCTCCTCCTGCCAAAGAGACCGGCATTGCCTCGCACGCTATGTGGTTATATATTCAAGACTTACCAAAGTTCGGTTGTCGGCAGATCTTGGCTCTTTGGTCTGAGACTGACGTCTGTACGTGTCGGGAGTCCGTCTTACAGTGTCCTTCACCGCTGTCCAGTAGTGGTTGAACTGGGTAGGGTTTATTTTACATGTGAGCGCACATTGAATCAAGTCATTAGCGACTTACATGCTCACAGGAGATAAATCAGTTACTGTTCACACTGAAGGTCACTTGTTGCATATGTAGCAGTCAGAAACGAAGTGTTCTTGTCAGAGAGAGCGGGTCTTTGAGATCCTATGACAGTCTAGTGTATTTGATTTTAGATGTGAGCTCATACTGATTCAAGTAATTAGCGACTTACATGCCCACAGGTGATAAATCGGTTACTGTTAGAACCAACCGGGTGAAGGTAATTTGTTGCTTGTGTTCCGTTCAGGAACTCAGAAACAAAGTGTGATTGTCAGAGAGAGCGGATCTTTGAGGTCCTATGATGAAAAAAAAAACCGTCTAGTGTTTGAACAAGGTCAAGGTGTATTTGGTTTTAGATGTGAGATCTGTAATCATTGCAGCTTGTCTTACTTGCCTATAGGTCATCAACCTGTGGTAATTACAGTAACTGTTCCAATCAGGTGGAGATAATCTGTTGTTTGTGTCGCAGTCATGAGCATAGAAAAGAGTGTGTTACTCGGAGATGAGCTTCGCAGTCATGAACGTAGGAAAAAGTGTGTTAGTCGAAAAGAGAGAACTAATCTTTGAGTGAAACAGAAGTTATGAGATCCTAATATGACAATATTTCTGAGCTCAGACATGACCAACACAAAGGTCAAGGCCTTCAGACCTTACAACAACTACTGTAAATGCAGAAATGTTTGCGGGGATTTAATTTTGCGAAAGGGAGAAAATGGAGTGTTCGCGATGGTTCTAAGTTCGCATTTGAAACAATAGTAGCGCTACAGTCACACAACGAAACGAGTTTTCGCGGTAGTTTTAAATTCGCGGTAAAGAGTTCCCTGCTAAAACTGCGAATATAAAATGACCGCGAACATTTCTGAATTTTCAGTATGCAGGGCACTTACAAAACGTAAGGTTATGCAAAAAAACAATGGAAATATATAACATCAAGGAATGGATAGGGATCAGGTTAGCATTATACTTGTAGGCACAAACAGAAGGAGAGGTCCATAGACATGTCATACTGTAAATGCAGAAATGTTCGCGGTGGTTTTATATTCGCGGTTTTCGCGGTAAGCTCTTCGCCGCGAACTTAAAAAAACTTAAAACACACCTACCCTCTTGTCTATCATTGTCTCAAACGCGAACTTGAAACCACCGCGAACACCCCATTTTCTCCCTACCGCGAAATTTAGACCACGCGAACTTAGATGCATTTACAGTATTCGAACAACTTACCTGAATGTCCACATCAAGCGTACCGCACACGCATGCCTTTCAAAACTACCGCAAAGGTGACGTCTTCATTGAAGTGTATGACATGCCCTAACGCTATAATTTGTGTGCCTGAAGAGACAACATTCCTTGATCAAAGGTCGGTTCCCTTTGTTGAAACGTCACAGATGCAGTCAGTTATGTAATTGCCACTGCGTTGACGCGTGTGTTAACTACTGCAGTGACTGCTGACGTTACGCAAGGAGTTAATCACAGTGATTAGATTTAATTTCATAGCTGTGAAAACTCTAGGTTCAAGTCATGGGGAAAATATTTTGTCAATGGCTTTGTCATCTCATGTATCTTGTTGAAACAACAATCTAACTACAACGTACAAGAGACTCGTTGAGGACGTTCTTTTGAAGGTCAACCCGCATATCCCCTGGATGATTATGATTTGCCCTTTTAGGCTTTTTACACACTGAAGACTGTCACCAGGTCTAAGCTTGTTTGTTTGTATTGCATACCCGGTAAACCGCCTCAATGCGTAACACACCAGGTTTGTACTTATGAGTACAAGCTGCATATCCGGACAGATTTATATGATCTACACACACAGGGAAGATTTATATGATTCACTCTCACCGGGAAGGACCCCTACTCTTTTCGATAAGTGTGGCGTGCTCGGACGGTGTGGCTCTCCTCAAACATGGGACCTCCATTTAACGTCCTATCCGAGGGTCGTCCCTAACCGAAGCCAGGTACTCATTTTCACCCGAGTGAAGTGAGGAAAGTCGTTTTAAGTGCCTTTCCCAAGGGCACAACATCAACGGGACAAATCAGGGAACCCCGGATTCGAACCTCGGATTTCAACCTCTGGGTTCTGGGGCCAAACACCCTACCACTGCGCCACCGCGACGCCGCGACGCCACTATTGTCAACTACGCGTACGGCCAAGTGGTCTCCTCGCTTCGGAAAATGGCAAACTGTTGAAACGTACTTAAAAAATATCATGATGTCCGAATAATACACATCATTGTCGCACAGATATTGATGCTGCAATGAATCGTTAATACTTGCAAAAGTTTTAGTTATCAACAGATGACACTGCTGTGGCTATACTTTAGGACAGTGTTCGTTAAGTAGTATGACCTTCAATCTGTGCATGGCCGTGTGTCACTGTAGGCTGGAGCAGAAAGTTTCTGGGCGGTGTACAATTTTGGTCGTGTCTGTCCTGCCCTGCAGGAGGGGGAGGGGGGCAAGCTGTGTGTGACCTTATGCATGACCTTGTGTTTTGTTTTCAGTCTGAGACACTGAGAGTGATTTCTCTGGTGTGTGCAGTCTGATTCCGACTCAGGTCTGTCCTGGCTAGCTATACCGTGAGGGGAGGGAGGGTGGCTTTGTAGGTTCTGTAGTTTATACATGACCTTGTGTATTTTCACTCTGAGCTCGAGACACCCAGAACTTTCTGGTGTGTGCAGTCAGGTGACCCCGGCCTGTCCTGCCCAGCTACAAGAGGTAAACTGTGCAGGTTCTGAGTGTGACCTTATGCATCAGACCTAAGGTGTTTTTTCAGGCTCAGACTATGACTTACTTTTCTTGGCGGTGTGTGAAGACTGTCCTGCCCCGCTACAATAGATTCACAGAAGGGGGAGGGGGGGCAAACTGTGTAAGTTCTGAGTGTGACCTTCAAAAATGCATGACCTTGTGTTTTTTCAGGCCCAGAATTTTCTTGGCGGTGAGTGTCCTGTCCCGCTACAAATGATTCACAGAAGAGGGAGGAGGGCAAACTGTGTAGGTTCTGAGTGTGACCTTCAAAAATTCATGAACTTGTGTTTTTTCAGGCTCAGAATTTTCTTGGCGGTGTGTCCAGAGTGCCCTGCCCTGCTACAGAGGGGGAATAGGGGCAAACTGTGTAAGTTTTGTAGTTGGAGTAGGGTTGAGACGTGCATATTTTCATTTTTTCAATTTTGAAACAGAGAAAAAACAAAGTTCAGGAAAAATCTAAACATCAGCCACGAATCCAAAATGATATTTAAAGGTGGAAACGGAAATAAGCTACAGCGTAAATATAACTGATATCCATAACAATAATGATAACAGCATCATTGTCAAATAAATTCTACAAAATCAATATCAACCAAAGATGACAGAATATTAATATTAGACAGACCTAATGTTGATAAAATAAAAGGCAAATGAATATGACAACGTCCATATCAACAAATATATCAGAACATCAAAAAAACAAGAACTAATAGTGACAAATCAATGGCGAATAAATATGACAAATAAGAGACGTGCATGTGCATGACCAAGGATCAAGCATAGAGTGAAGCAAAGACGGTTGAACCAGAGCGGGAACCTTTCGCAGGACTCTCAAAGAGTTTTTAGACACTGTCTGTACAATGTGTGGATTTACATAGGGGTTTTCAAGATCCCTGTCAGTGTCAAGGAACAGATTAGAGAATAGTATAAATTATCACAGAGAATGTTTGTGATAGCACTGGTTATTTGTCAGCCCTACTAAGGTCGCAGAACACAGTTTTTATCCGCGATACGGGTACACGAAGTAGTGCGGCTAGATTCTTGAAGGCCTGGTAGAAAGTCGCATGTGAGAGGCAGCCAAGTGTAAACTATGCTGCGTGGTATAGTATTGTGTCGACTTTGAGTCTGTATGATTTGGATTGTGAATGTTTTCCAAAGCGTGTATAAATGCGCCTCATGACGTAACTGTCTTTTCTGGTGAGCCGGCTGCAGTTTTTTTACCTCCGCAGAGGGGCATTTCAGAGAGGGCGTCAAAACGCGATACGCCGACCGAGGTTTTTATTTTTGTAGTTATTTGCAGGTTGTACCCTAAACTCAAACATATATTCGTTTTTCCTATTTCTCAAGTGCACTGCACTAAAATTTGTACCAGTCAGAAGCCAGTCACCTTGTGGTCCTTAACTATAGAAATCCCCATAGGCCGAAAACTGTGTTCTGCTACCTCAACAGTCACTCAAAATACTCAGGGCCGAAGACTGCTGCACTGCTGCAGTCTAACTATGAACTGCCAGAGGGCATTGTTAACTTGTGCGTTTCCACGGACTGTAGGCTATGCCCACTAGTATTGATTGTATAGTCCGCACAAGTTATGCTAATATCTCGCTCATTTATGTGACTGTATATGACTGCCTTTTATTTATTTCAGACAAATATGCAATGCAGATTAAGACTGAAATATAATTGCATGTATGTATCGATAGTTTTTTAATCACATTTTTTTCCGTTGACTGATTGTTAAAGCCCTACCGTCCTTATGTCGGGTAAACTAGTCTTCAAACCAGTCGACACACCTGCACCACAATCATCCTTCATTAACAACGCTGGAGCCGCAGGAGTTTAGTTCCCCTTTGGAACATTTATTCAACCCGTCTTTTCACCAAAAGTTGTGGTATAAATAGTACCAACTCTTCAACAACTTGAACTAAAGAATTTTAACCTTCAAGATGTACATATGTACGTAAGTTTTAGTGATTTAAGAGCAAGTCCTTTCACCACAAATCTGTACAAATTAATACAATTTTACTAATAAGATTCTTAACCGGTATGGAGTTTTAACCCTATCTAGACCGGGGGGGGGGGGGCTAAAAGTGCCCGCGCCAACTTTGACATCGTATAACTGCCAAACGACGTATGGTAGGACAACCAAACTTGGTGACTTTTCCTAAAATTAAGTTGGCAACAATATTATGATAAAAGTATAAGTTCATCATTTTTCGTGTTGCCATGGCAACGGGTTTCTGGAGAGGCATTTTATGCAAATTTCACTAATTTCGATTAAAACATAGTTGTTTCCAATGTTTTCTTGCTCAACCACACTAGTTTTCTAAATGTATAACATCATTTGTGATTTAATGTAACTGTCATGATTTAATATTCATAAATTATGCTAATTTGATGACGTCATCGCTCGTAATCCAAGATGGCGGACAAGATCATCATTTTTTGTATAAACAGGCTTTTTTGCCTTTAAATTCGTCACAACCTGGAATTTTCTTAGCCAGAAACATTTCGATTAATGTTTTTAGTCTATTTTGATTGTTATTTGGGGTCATACATGGAAAAAATGTATTCTAAAAAAATTCAAAATGGCCGATCCGAGATGGCGGATCCCATGGGGTCGCTAACAACACATGACTTCATTTTTCGACGTCAATTTGACGTCAACTCAGTCACCACTGACGTCTTGGCATACCTTCAAATCAATAATACACGCACTATTTTGTTTAATGCTTTTAGATATTATGGGAATTCCCTATTTAGCCAATAAAATAACATCGATGACGTCATAATAACGTCAGATTACGTCATAACGTCACCAAAATTAAAGGAATTATGAAACTTCACGTGAACATCACTCCCTGCAAATTTGGTGATGATAGAGCATACCGTTCGGAAGTTATGAAGGGGGGGTCTAAAGAGCCCCCCCCCCCCCCCCCGGTCCAAGAAGTCTCAAAAAAGCCCGGTCTAGATAGGGTTAAAATCAAAGCAGTGATGGACAGAAACAGAAACAAGTGTTATTCTCTAACGGTGAACATTTAGTCCCGGACGATGGCCGGTAGATGATGATGATGATGATGATGATGATGATGAATAATTATGAAATCAATATGAAATAAACCGTGCATACACTCATTGTCCCCCAGACAACAATGAAAGTATCCACCTTTAAAGCAAAAGAGAATCAAGATGCAAAGAGCTAAAACAAATTCCACAAACTGCAACAACATTACTGAAGATCACCCCGCATTCGTAAGAGTATGCTTGGGAGGTTTTAGGGTATTTGGTAATCTCCAAGCAGATCCACACCGGTGCCAAAATCGTATAAGCTAGCCAAAGAAGGCCCAGTCAGGCACCGGTGTGGATCTACCTAGAGAATAATTTGGGGGTGCTCAGGGGTTTATCAGACTATAATTCTACCTGCAGCTGATGAAGTTGCTAGCACGATGCATTTAAGAGTTCACCAAGATGTTATCTGAAGTAATATACACTTGTTTCTGCTGTATAAAAACGCTTTAAACAGTAAAGGCTATGCTTGTGATATCAACTGATAAAACATCATTTGATCACAAAGTCTTAAGTCAAGATTAAGTCTTTTAAAATCACCTTTTAAAACAGTTGCTAATCAACATGGCGTTAGTTCTTATCCCCCATATTGTTATCATTATTATAATGATAAGGAATATAAATTTTTGACTCATACTGATCTCGCGAATATGGCCACGTCTAAACCAACAGCATTATAAATACGGTATTTGATAAAGTGAGAAAATTGTAACCAAAATCATCCTAAATACTATACTACGGTAATTAGTAATATATTGATAGAATACAGCTACTATATAAAAAGTAATGAATCAAACAAATTAGCCATTTTACCATAAATGTTTTACCATGAGTGTGGTATGTTAATTTGATGATAAAAAGGATTCTTAATATACGTATGAAGTATTCGTAAGATAAATTCTAAGTATTCTTATCGTTGTTTAATATAACCTCCAAGCAGGCCCAGTGGATTGCAAAGACCGTATCCAACTGGAAGAAGGAGCTTATGCAAAACATACTTCTTCTGCCAGTTTGATACGGTCTTCGCAACCTATAGATCTGCTTGGAGATTAGTTTAATACAGAATAATACATTTCTGTGACTAAACGTTGCACAACAGTTCTCTCATGAACAATCTGTATCCTACATCTTTCCATCAACATTCAACTATTTCAACATTTTTTCTAATCACTGTGGCCATCACAGTGCGATGTACAAATGGTTAGGTGCCCCCATTTTTTATCTAATGAACTAATGATAGTAATTAACTAATCTTTAAGGGAATCCTACTAGAGTGCGGGTGATTCGAAAAATGGACAATATATGTAAATATATTTTCAAACCGATAAACTGAGGACTCAGTCATTTGGTATCATGTGGAACTGTCTTCAGCAGCTGATTCAATTTCACATAGCTTTTGTCATATTTTTGGGACTCCGGACCAACTGTCTCATATACATTATAAAAAGCTACCATTCTCTTGAAATCACAGAACCCACAAATACTAGAAAAAGTGGGACTTTTCGTCTTCCACTGCCTCCAAAAAAGTCAAACCCAGCTAGTTTATATATAGCCAGCAACTGTATTTAGTATCAGTAGCCTACTGTTACAACAAAGGCAGACACAGTTTACTGACGCATGTATGTTTTTCCCTATGTTTTTACCATGTATTTGCAACTAGCCTACGGGCATGAACTTGCAATTAACTTCTATCACATTATAACCTGCGGACCAGCTCTGTTGTCTTGTTTATGATGCTTGTGGGACTATGGACTAACTTTTACTGACTGATTCAACATCCTTCTCAATCATGATAACATGACGACCAGTTCCATTAGGGAGAGTCGTGACTTGTTGTCATTCTCATACATAACAAATAAACAAGACCATAGCACGTCCAGGTCAAAAGAGACAAAAACAGAAGTTCTACTGCAGTACCAATGTCACATACCAGGGGGCCCAAAATCAACCTTGACTTTCGGCTTCATAACACCTGCCCACATACCATATATCATCGTAATCCATCGAGAGATTCTTGACTTATGCTGACTACAGTAATGCGGAAACACAAACACACACACACACAGATAGACAGACACACCCACAACTATGTCTCCATTTTTCATGGACATAATAACCTGTGGAGCTTCTCCAAAATCAGCTATCATGCCTGTTGTGGGGCTCAGGGCCATCATTCTATAGCCTTTTGTGGCTCCTGACTATATTCAAACTAAGGTTGCAATGAAAACTTCTTCTGCCAGTTGTATACGGTCTTCGCAACCATAAGATCTGCTTGGACATTAACATCTACCTACAGTTTTGTGCAGGCACCTATAAACCTACATCTATCTACAATTTCGTGCAGAAACCTATAAACCTACATGGACCTACAGTTTTGGGCAGGCACCTCTAAACCTACATGTACCTACAGTTTTGGGCAGGCACCTCTAAACCTACATGTACCTACAGTTTTGGGCAGGCACCTCTAAACCTACTTCTGCCTTCCGTTTGGGGCAGGCACGTGTGGGGGGCACCTCTAAAGCTTCAATTACCTACAGTTTTGGGCAGGCACCTCTAAACCTGCATGGACCTACAGTTTTGGGCAGGCACCTCTAAACCTACTTCTGCCTTCCGTTTGGGGCAGGCACGTGTGGGGGGCACCTCTAAAGCTTCAATTACCTACAGTTTTGGGCAGGCACCTCTAAACCTGCATGGACCTACAGTTTTGGGCAGGCACATGGGAGAGGAGGGGCAGGCACCTCTAAAGCTTCATCTATCGACAGTTTTGGGCAGGCACCTATTGACCTACATGGACCTTCAGCTTGAGGCAGGCACATGGGGGGGGGGCACCTCTTAAGGTTAATTTACCGGCGGTTTTGGTCAAGCACCTCTAAACATGCAAGGACCTACAGTTTTGGGCAAGCACCTCGAAACCTACATGGAGCTGCAATTGTGGGCAGGCAGCTCTGAACCCACATCTACCTAGTACAGTTTTGGGCAGGCTACTCTAAACCTACATGTACAAACCTACAGTTTTGGGGCACCATTATGAAAGCTTGTGCCAGCTGCAGCCTGCGACACCTGTTTTAAAAGCTTATGATGCCTGATTTAAAGCTTCTGACACCTGTTATAAAGCATGTTGCAAGAAATGCATTTAGGCACACTTCCTGAATTCGCGAAGACATGTGCCCCAGCGTGTGTTTGTATCCGGACACACTTTCCGAAACTTCTTTCGGCATTTACTGCAAGACTTGCCGCGGCAGGTTGCCCTTTTCCAAAACATTTTGTTGACACAATTCTTCCAAAAGCTTGATAAGGTGCTACAAGTTGCCGCAGGTTTGGGGGTAGATGCTGGAGCCAGCGGAGTGGAGGTCATTGGGGTGGAGGGGACTGTTGTGGTCTCTTCACAGATCAGATCTTCAGGATTTACATCGTTTAGCAAGCTTAATCCTGTAAGGTTAGCAGGTCTAGTAGGTCCGGCACATGTCATCTCGTTTTCAAATGCATTAGATCCTGTCATCATTTGCTTAAAGGGAAGCATGTTGCAGTCGCACTCCCAGGGGTTGTCGCTGATGTCAACATACGAAGCGGAGGCCAGTACAGGGAATATATCCGCATCAAGGCTCGACAACTGATTTTGGGGAAACCGTAGATACCGAAGATTACCAAGTCCCTCGAATACGCCAGCTGGCAGACTGACCAACTTATTCCGGCGGATATTCAAGGAGTCCAGGTTACCGAGACCCTTAAATACATCATCTGGAAGAACTGACAACTGATTGTCGTAAAGAGTCAATTCCTCTAGGTTACGAAGTCCTGCAAATATGTCGGTTGGAAGACTGGACAACTGATTCTCGCTAAGATACAAGTACACTAGGTAAGGAAGGCCCACAAATGTGTCAGCTGCGAGACTAATCAGCTGATTCTCATCCAAATACAATTCCTCCAGGTTAGCAAGTCCTACAAATGTGTAAGCTGAGAGACTGGAAAGCTGGTTCTCGTCAAGATACAAGGTCTCGAGGTTGGCAAGTCCTACAAATGTGTTAGCTGGAAGACTGGACAATTGATTTTCAGTAAGTTTCAAGTATTCCAGGTTACCAAGCCATACAAATAGCTCAGCCGGAAGACTGGACAAATTATTCTCGTCAAGATACAAGTACTCGAGGCTAACAAGTCCCTGAAATATGCCAGATGGAAGACTGGATAACTGATTCTTAAGAAGACTTAGTCTAACCAAGTTAGCAAGTCCTTTAAATATGTCAGCTGGAAAACTGGTAAACTGATTCTCGCCAAGACGCAACCTTTGCAGATTACCAAGTCCCTCAAAAATGTTGGATGGAAGGCTGGTCAACTGATTCCCGTCAAGCCACAACAGCCGAAGGTCATCATTTTCCTTAAATGTATCAGCTGCTAGGTTAGTCAGCTGATTATTACTAAGGTACAGCTCACGTAAGCTGGTTAAGTTATGAAATGTTCCATTATTGATAACAGATATCTGACTGGATATTGATTCTATCCGCCACAAGCTTCTATAGCTTGAGAAATCAGACTGACTTAAGGTTGTGATGGGGTTGTGTCCCAGATTCAGTTGGGTGATGGTTGTAGGCAGGTCCTGAGGAACGCTGGTGATGCCTCTGTAGGCGCAGTTACAGACCCAGGATGAACAGGTGCAGGTGTGCGCTGCCGTCGGTCCAGTTTCCTTCAGGATGATGAACAGAAGGACCAGGAGTCTCTTCATTTTGTTGACCATCTTGAGTCTCCACTACGCGAAAGAAGGGATTAGATGAAGTCCAGTTAGTTACATGCATTGCAGGATGAGTGAGTGATGCATTGCACAAAATATAAGATGAGTGAGTGAGTGAGTGAGTGATGAGTGAATGAGTGATATATTGCACACAAAAGATTTTTTAGTACAATGTAAAATATATTTTCTAGTACAATGTAAAATATATTTTCTAGTATAATGTACGGTTTTGCACTTGTCTGTTTTTAATTGCTAGATATGCCAAGTATGAATTTACCATTATTTGCCATGATGGAATGATATGCAGATCAAAGGATTTTATTCGTATAGTATAGTAAATATTCCTCTCTTTCTTAGTCATATGTTACAAAGCCTAGGTCTATTATCAAATGTAGTGGAATGATAAATGTCTTACAATCTATTATGCAAATTAGATCTTCAGTTATTCTTTTCCAAGGTCTTAAACAAAAAGGCCTATTGCAGTTTTAAAAAAAAAACGCTTGGAGGCCCCAACATAGGTGACTTTTTAACGAGGTAAAGAGCTATCTACCACCAGATAATCTTGCCCAAATAGAATATATTCAGAAAGCAAGATATTAAAAATGAAAGTTCTGTTGTAGCACCCTAAAAAAATGATAGGCCGAGTAGTAAGTTGAAACAACACCAAAAACATGACCTTCTTGCGGAGGTATTCTACCAAAGTCTGCAACCCTGTGAACAGCTCAGATCGTACTTTGTTCACTGGAGTTGTCTATTGGTTGTACACAGTATCATTTTGCTGAAAATTGACAGGGAATTCCACGAACCTTGACTGTAATGCTGAAGAACGTCCTCTAAATGTAGGTCGTAGATCTAGAACCCAAGATGAGAAAATGATGCCTGCAAAGAAAACAATATACATGCGGTTTATTTATTTATTCATCTATCCATCTATCTATCCATCTATCTATCTATCTATCTATCTATCTATCTATCTATCTATCTATCTATCTATCTATCTATCTATCTATCTATCTATCTATCTATCTATCTATTGATTGCAGATTGCATCTGTGCATGTTTCAACAAAGGACCTCGACCTTTAAGAGATGTTGTGTCTTAAGTAAAAAAGGACAATTTTTATGAGCCAGAACTCGGCATACACTTCAAGACTATCCGTACAAGTTATAGACAAATAGTAAAGCGGCTGCCTGTAGATATCTGTGTGCAGAAAGGGCAAACGGGGACTGGGGGGTCGATTGTCCTTGGACAACAGTATATCACCTTCGGGTATCTAAACTATCGAGTTTTGTTTGTTTGTTTGTTTGTTTGTTTATTAGGAATCTCCATTAGTTACATTGAACTATTCTTCCTGGAGTCCTCTACACACAATCGAATAAAATACATAACAACAAATTATACAGATAATGTTGATCAGACAACTAACATAAATCAATCATTAACGTTCTTAACCTTATCATATTATGCAATACATTAAATTACTCATAACGTTAATCAATCAATTCATCATTATTCTCAATCAATTAACATAAACAGAAACATTATTATCATATTATATCATACATGTACATAATATTATCATATATTGGATATTGTGGAGGTCAGAGGTCATGAAATATACGGATGTATTGACTATTGATATAACAGAAGGAGGCTATTGCCTGTAGGATCTGTTTCTAAACATCTCGGGAGAACGACTCTATTCAATATGGATACGAAAAAAACATCAATGCAATTGGTGAAAAAAGTCTCTTGTGACTTAATTTACCCACTGTTGTCTAAAACACTTGGACATTGGAATAATTTTGCCCAGACCAACCTAACCTTTGCCCAGCTGTAAACATAGTAATCAACACCTAATGTAGCGGCAGTAAAGTCGCTCAGGTCACACAGGGACAGCAGTGATTGCATCTGTGCACGTTTCAACAAAGGACCTCGACCTTTAAGGCATGTTGTGTCTTAAGTACAATAGCACAATTTTTGAGCCAGAACTCGGCATTCACTTCAGGACTCTCCGTACAAGATATAGACAAATAGTAAAGCGGCTGCCTGTACATATCTGTGTGGAAAGGGCAAACGGGGACTGGCGGGTCTCTTGTCCTTGGACAACAACAACATCACCTTCGGGTATCTAAAGAAATTCTCAGGAGGACGACTCTATTCAATATGAATAGTTTTTTGTGTTTTTACGAAAAAAATTCTATAATTTGTCCAAAAGCTAAAACAATCAGCCGTTGGCATAATTTTGCCATGACCAACCTAAACGCAGTGGCAGTAGTGATTACATCTGTAAACATCTGAACAAAGGACCTCGACCTTTACGGCATACAAAAGAACAGGTCGTAAAACAGTCAGTGAAGACGCCTCCGCTCTGCTGTATAAGGACACGCCCTGGGACGTTGTCCTGACATGACATGCACCTGGTCTTTATGGGCTGTTGGTAGCCTTCCTTGCAGAGTTTTTGGGCGGTGACGTTTAATTTTGGGGTTGGTTTGCGCGATTTTCAACATATCAGGGCCAGATTCTTTTGCTGGAGAGGTAGGTGTTGACATTGACAAAGACCAAGGATTGCGAATCAGCGCTCCACCAAGAAATAAGAAGGGGAGACACAGAAAGCCTGCAAAGGAGGCTAGGCCGTTGGGGCGCCACGCTCGAAGACCTGCACAGCATCTGGCTCTAGTTTTCTCTGCCACCCCCCCCCCTCACACACGCACACACACACAAACTAAAAAGTATTAAACCATAATGATAAAGACTGGTTGATAGTGACTTCCAGGTCCATGACTCAATACATATGCTTCGTGTCACCTTCCAAAAAAAAAAAACCTCTGTTGGAGAGGTGTTTTAGTGCTAGGTGCTCAAACTGAACCAAAATATTGGATTGAAATCGTGAGGGTAAACAAAGGTTAAGATGTGATGCAGAAAACAGTCTTTTTCACTCGTAAAATGAACAAAAAACACGTTAACTATCATGTAGCATTGCTGAGAAACAGTAGAAGACTAGACCGGACGGCAGAAACCAGCGCGAGACGATCCTTAAATCCTGTCGGCCGGGGGAGCAATATGCCCCGCATCTTAAGCCCCCTCTCACTGGACCCGCGGTACTTTTAAGCTACGTTTTGAATGGTATTAAAAAAAAAAGATTCGTTTTTTGTCGATGTACTACGTTGAGTGCTTTGTCCATTCGATCGGCCGCAGCGATGCCGCCAGCGTGCCGCGGGTCCAGTGAGAGGGGAGCTTTACCTCTGATTATCTCTCTAGAAAGGAAAAGAAAGGAAGTGAAAGGAAAGGGAAGGGAAGGCAACGGAATGGAAGGGAATGGAAGGGAAAGAGAGGAGAGGTCCACTCCCTCGGGCTTCAACTCCCCGTAGCGTTAATTTAGATCGGCGGGCTTACTGCCTTGGGCTGCCGAAGTAACTGGCTAACGGCCCGCTCACCCAGGCTGGTCCCCAGGGCACTGGCCTCTAAGAGTGGAACATATTTTTCTAACCCAGCCGAAGGATATCGCCTTGTGCGCTATGGATCGGGCATCCATAGGAATTAGGAGCACTCACCTCCGTATGGTTGGATGGCAGATCTTGGCTCTTCAGTCTGAAAACTTCTGTAACTTCTGCAAGTGCCGGGAGTCCGTTTACACCGTTCGTCACTGCTGCCCTGATGATATGAGCGATTTTTATTTTATGTGTTCTGTGCCCACAAAGTCTGTGGTCTTACTTTTAACAGGTGATAAATCTGTCAAAGTAATTACATAGCAACCAGGCCATGTGATTACTACGTAATGACTCTCTCGGGTCACTCAGGGGCAGTTGGTGTAGGTGAAGGTAGTTCGTGTCGCAGTCAAAATGTGTTTTAGAATTGTCATTTGTTGGCCTTGGAGCAGAAATATATAGTGTTTAACACTGGTTCCATGTTTTACATGTCATTCAAAATCTTCTATATTTTGGTATTTATCACTTCTGTCCAAGCCTGACTTTTGTGTCAGAACGCGTCATACACAGAACTGAAGACGTTTGAAGGACACGCGTGTACGGTTCAATGTCCTCATCTAACCTCCCATGGGGCCGCTGAAGGCCCGCACAGTATCCCTGTGTAGAAAGGGCACATAGGGACATGCCGGTCGTTTGCTTGTCCACAGTATGTGACCTTCGTAGGCAGGTAGTCGACGTGGTAGTCGTCGGGGTTATGTGATCTTCAGTATGTGACCTTCGTAAAGTAAGTAAGTAAAGTTTATTGCACAACAAATGTCACAGGTACAATGTATGGCAAGTTCGTAGGCAGTACAAAATGTCAATACATATATGTCTTTGCTTATTAACAATGCTATTGAATTCTACAGAATACATATGTGGAACTATGTTACATGATACACAGGAAACATCAATTGTTTGCTTCAGAGATCAATCGATTTCTTTTTAGAAAAGAGGTAGATATGTATTGGCCTATGTACAAGGAAACTGCGTCAGGACATGACATAAGTAAATTGAATTTTTAACGTTTCTGGGATTGTCTTAGATGGTAAGGTTATGTTTGCATTGCGGGTGATAACATTCATAAGTGTCTGTCTCTCTTCAATGTACGTGGGGCACGTTAAAAGAAAGTGAAATTCATCTTCAACAGTATGTTTGCAGGTAGGACATCGTCTCTGAGTGGCTGGTACATTATTATGACGACCTTTTTCTATTTCTAAACAGTGTGCGCTAATTCGCAGTTTGGTTATGTTTGACCAACGTATGTGACCTTCGGCTATCAAAATAACGTTGTTTCTTAAAAAGTCTCTTGCGACCAAATTTTCTTCACTTAACTTGAAATGTTTCCTCAAATAGTTTCATCAGGTTGTTTATTAAGTCAATGGATAACAAAGCAGCCAAGAGTGTTTTACCTAACCGACGTTTCTGTATCTGTATCTGTATCTGTACAGCCGGTATAACCGCCATTCGGCGTAACACACCAGCTTCGCAGGCACGCGGCGCGGAGCAGCTGGTTATATTACACTAAACGGCCTGTCACACCTAGTCTCTGCACATCTGACTGCAACCGTTCTCTAAAGCTATTTAGTTTCGGTGATTATCTGTCCATTAGTAAGAATGTGACAAATAGTCGTCATAACGTCAGCTAGGTAACAACACGTGGTTGTGTACTTTGTTTTTCTGTTAACTTGATCGATTTCCTGATTCCTGGTATCTTTCCAGCATTCAATTGAACAGTCACTTGAATGCTGGAACACAACAGGATTATATATGCTAACTACAGCAGGGGCATGGTACATAGAATGTCGAAGCTAGGTCACATTCCTTAAGCTACACATGTACACTTGGCGGTTTAGTGTGATCTATTTTGGGGGAAAATTGTAAGTAGGTGACATAATTTGTAGGGGTGAACGAGTGTGCTATTGTCAAGGACTTCAGATAGTACCGAAGCGCCAACTAGCCATCATGATTGTACTGCAGCCTGGAACGAACGGAAGATATCAACTGTAGCTGACTTTGCCTATAAACTAGATATGTCGGATATGTGTGGTTGACCTAAAGGTGTCATAATCCCAAGATCGTGGCTCCCATCGGATGCAGATAATCGTAAAACATGTTTTGCTTATCGCAAACTTGTAATCGGAGGACTGTTTTGTAGATGTGGGTGTTTACTATATGAATTTATCATACCTGGGCTGGGAACGTTTGATACGGGTGTTCTGTACCGAATGATAAGCTCGGGTTATCACACGAGGTTCTACTTTTATCACACGGGCATCCATAGAATCATTCGAACGCACTTCACGTGCGCCAGTTGCGCCGGTGTCGAAAATTAGAATACCAGGTTCGGACGTTGGAATTGCTGTTGTTATAATTTTTTGTTCGAAGACATCAACTTTTCTCCGCCAAAATATCTAGTCAAGCAACTGGATAAAATTTTGAAACAGTCGAACGTTTCAGATAGCATTCGCTATATTTCGTCAGTGACTGGCGTATCTTATTACTTGGATGTCTAACCTTCATCAACGTATCAACTTTTCTCAACTTCTGGCGCATGTCGCATTGAAATGTGTGTTTGCTCGGGTGTGTATGACATGGATGAAATGCACCACGGTGTATTACGCATCACCTTCGGTCCCTGCCCTCCCGCGGGTCGGATCCTCCTCAGCCGTCGGGTTGGTACCTTGGGTGACACGGAATACAACGAGTTGTATTCTATATCTACAATCGCATGATACTCCAGCACACAGCTCTAACGCGCTCCCCTTTAAGATGAAGAAACACATAGTAAAATAATGAGATAGCGACCCTCTTACTAATTAATTTACAAGATAGAGACTCGCGAATTCTTCTTCTAGTGAGATAATGAGGCAACCCGCTAGCTGGCGCTTCTGCGTTGGGGCCTGGTGGTATATCAAAGCTGGGACGAGGATCCGGTTTACACTTCTACGATTTCGCCTATTCATTCATTCCCTCTCTCATATCTAGTAAACTGATGAGATAGGGGGTCGCTATCTCATTATTTCACTAGACGGAGATTTCGTGAGTCTCTAAATAGCAGATTTTTATCAAGACATTTGCAACAAAATGACTTATCACCAGTTCTCCTAGTTATCACTGTTTTTGAATTGAATTTCTTATCAGAACTAAGTAAATGTGATCAATAATCAAGTCTCAACACAGTGGCAGTACCGATTGCATATTTTGTGTACGTTTGAATAAAGGGCTGCCACCTTAGGCATGTCGTCTCTTCAGCGATACAAAAGGACAAATCATAGGGGCAAGGCTAGGTCATACACTCCTATAAAGACACCTTTGTTGATTTTGAAGGACATGCGTGCCCTCACCTAACCTGACCACATCGCCCTTTTGGGGTGCTGCTCTCGGAGGCCCATACTGCATACTCTGGATTTTTTTTCTGACCTACCTTCTCTTTGTCACTTTTTGCCTAGGTTATCCATTTTATATGTTTCATCCACCCATCCTCCTCGAGGCCTCCTATATTTGCGTAACCTTGGACTGGGTATAATTGTATGTTGTACGGTCTGAAGACTAGGTGACACATGTTGGTCATGGCAGCTCAGAAATATTGTCATAGGATCTCATAACCTCTGCTTTATTATAAGATCATCTCTCTCTATCTCCCCCGCTCTCGCTCTCTCTCTCTCTCTCCCTCTCTCTCTCCCCCCACTCTCTCTCTCTCTCTCTCTCTCTCTCTCTCTCTCTCTCTCTCTCTCTCTCTCTCTCTCTCTCTCTCTCTCTCTCTCTCTCTCTCTCTCTCTCCCTCTCTCTTTCTCTCTCTCTCTCTCTCTCTCTCTCTGATAAGCACTCATGATTTATGAGATTTATGAGTTACGCTAAGAACAGATTACTATCACTGTAATTACTGTACCACCCCCCTGGTTAGTACAGTATTTACCACAGATTCAACCCCGGTGGGCAACTACGACAATAGGCAGTCTGAGCTCTCACCTGAAATCAAATCCATCTTGCTCAACCGCTACTGGGCAGCAGTGAAGAAAAGGGTAAGACGGACTCCCGACACTTAAAGAAGGTCTCACACTGAAGAGTCAAGATCTGCCATCAACCATACTTTGGTGAGTTTTTCTATACATCAAGATGCATGCCAGACCCGAATGAGCACAAGGCGATACTTATCCCTTCGGCTGAGGATGAAACGTATGTGCTTGGCCTTCCCAGGGTTAAAGTCGCGTGTGAGATAAATGGAGGTGTGGTGTCAACTCTGACAGCGGGACATGTTGCGCCCCCGGCCGACGGGGTGATTTATTATCTGTGTCTCGCGCTGGGTCTGCCATCCAGCTCAGCTATACTGTTCCTCAGCAGTCCTACGTGATAGGTGACGTGTCTTTGGTTCAATTTAGCAGTGAAACGGTGTTGGAACAGTTCGCGAGACGAAATTCTGGTTCCTGCGTCATATCAAAATGGCGACGAAGAAATTGGAGTCAAGGACACTGTCAGAAGGCACAATGTATTATAGTCAACACAGCTGCATTTGGAGCCTTCTTTTGTAATCTCAAAGTGACAAATCTATGAAAATTCCCAGGATTTCTCGTTCTGATCTACACTGAGCTTCACACAGGATGACAGAAGTTACAAAAATATGTCTGTGTCAGGAAAAAATTATCACTGCAGCTGGCATAAATGACTGTAGTTTCAGTGTACATGGTGACATCATTTTGTCTGCCTCCTTAATACGGTGCAAAATACTTGCGAACGTGATAACTAGTACTGATGAGGCGTCCTTTAGAACTTAGGATACCACTTAATAGGTCTTTGAATCGCACAAAGTACAAACCAGTGTATGTTTTCTTTGCAGGTGCCTTTTCCTCACCTTGGGTCAAGTGTTCTGTGTCCTACGTTCAATAAAGAGTACCTTTCTTCAACATAACAGTCAAGGTTGGTGAGAACTGCATTTCTGTCAACTATCAAGTCAATGATTTACACTGTACAAAGGCATCCTATTTATGTTAATAGGTCCTGGTCAGTGGCCTATGAAATTTGTCTCTTTTATTTAGTTTGACTTGTTTTGGTTTGGTTTGGTTTGGTTTGAAACATATGTCAAACATTTGGTCATGGTTCTAACCTTTGCATCTGAGTCTGTGGTTAATTAACTAGTATGTCTCCCAAATCCAGTTTGAAAAATTCGTTAATGCAAACAGAGAGTCTTGAACAAAGTATTCATCCATGAAATTCCTTCAAATGTAGACCTTAATCGTAAAACGATCAAACTATTTTCTGACCAAGTACAATCAGATGTTTGCGCCACATTTAAATGTGGAGACAGTGGCCGTTCCGGATACCCCATATGGCAGTCCTTGGGACAGACATCATAGCGTGTCTCCTGTCCAATTTGGGCGAGGTCAAACTGTGCTGCAGGGCACACTTACATAGTACTACCTGATCTTTGTATAGAAATGACAAATAAGGGCATGCGGCATTTACTTACATTGTCTTGTCGTCATTAATGTTGTCATGGACAACCCGAAATCGTAGCAGACATTGACGTCTGCTACGATTTCTGCTGTCAATAGCAACAGCAATGACGTCAAGAAGATTTTCTTGGTCACTTTTAAAGTTTTGCCTCGATGTAAGCCTTATGGCAAAATGGAAGAACAAGGCAATCAGACAATTTTGTAATACTAGCAGACTCCTCACGCCCTCTGGTGGAACATAGAGGAAGTGCACTGCTCCCACTGGCATAACACATAGAAACTGCAGTACACATGCACATGCGTACACAAATTTGCATGATTGAGGAGAGTTTGTTAATCCACAGCATTTTTTAAATATTTGTGTTTGATAAAAAAACACGCATCTTTTTTTGTGTAGTGGGGAAAAATTGGCTACAGAGGTTCAACATGGGGGTGAAGCGGATGCTGGTTCTGCTGCTGATCGTCCTGAAGGAAACTCGACCGACGGCAGCGCAGGGCTGCAGCTGTGCATCCACATCATGTAACTGCAACTTCGTAGGCCTCACCAGGGTCCCTCAGGACCTGCCTACAACCATTAATTATCTTTACCTGAACGGCAACTCCATCACAGCCTTAAGTCCGTCTGATTTCTCAAGGTATAGAAACTTGGAAAGATTGTTCTTAGCGTCCTGTGAAATCTCCATGATCAATACTGGAACATTTTATAACTTGACCAGCTTACGTAATTTGTACCTTGATAGTAATCAGTTGACAAATCTAGAAGCTAACGTATTTGAGGGACTTGGTTTCCTGGAGACCGTGGCTCTTGGGTCGAATCAGTTGTCTTCTCTCCCAGCTGACATATTTGAGGGACTTGGTGCCCTGCTGTCTATCTTTCTTCAGAATAATCAGTTGTCCAGTCTTCCTGCTGGCATCTTTGAGGGACTTGAGAAACTGAACAGATTGCACCTTCAGGAAAATCAGCTAACTAGTCTCCCAGCTGATATTTCCGGACTTGGTAATCTGCAGGAGTTGTATCTTCAGCTCAATCAGCTAACTAGTCTCCCAACATTTGAGGGATTTGGTAATCTTGGGAAGTTGCGTATTGACCAAAATCAGTTGTCGACCCTCCCAGCTGACATATTTCCAGTACTGGCCTCCGTTTCAGATGGTGGCGTCTATAGTGTCCTTGATATAAGCAACAACCCCTGGCAGTGCGACTGCAACATGCTTCCCTTTAAGCGATTGATGAACGGCTCTTATGACTTTGAAAGCGAGATAATATGTGCTGGGCCTGATAGACCTGCTAACCTTACAGGGAAAAGCCTGCTAAACGATGTAAATCCTGAAGATATGTGTGAAGAGACCACAACAGTCCCTTCTACTGCCACATCGAAACCTGCGGCTAGTTGCACCTTATCAAGCTTTTGGACGACGTGTGTCAACAAAAGGTTTTGGAGAAGGGCAAGTTGCCGCGGCAGGTTTTGCAGTAAATGCCGCAGGAAGTTTAGGAAGGTTTGTCCGGATAAAAGCACGCGTTGGGGCTCATGTCGCCGCGAATTCACGAAGAATTGTACCTAAAGGCGTATCTTAAAGCACATTAATACGGGTGTCGCAAGCTTTGATAAGGGTGTCACAAGCTCCAAAAGCAGGTGTCACAAGCGCTAAAACTGGTGCCACAAGCTTTAATACAGGTGCCACAAGCTTTACAACAGGTGCCACAAGCCATACAACTGGTGCCACAAGCCATACAACTGGTGCCACAAGCCATACAACTGGTGCCACAAGCCATACAACAGGTGTCACAAGCGCTAAAACTGGTGCCACAAGCCATACAACTGGTGCCACAAGCTTTACAACAGGTGCCACAAGCTATAAAACGGGTGCCACAAGCTATAAAACAGGTGCCACAAGCCATACAACTGGTGCCACAAGCCATACAACTGGTGCCACAAGCTTTACAACAGGTGCCACAAGCTTTACAACAGGTGCCACAAGCTTTACAACAGGTGCCACAAGCTATAAAACGGGTACCACAAGCTATAAAACAGGTACCACAAGCCATACAACTGGTGTCACAAGCCATGCAACTGGTGCCACAAGCTATAAAACGGGTGCCACAAGCTATAAAACAGGTGCCACAAGCTTTACAACAGGTGCCACAAGCTATAAAACAGGTTCCACAAGGTATAAAACAGGTGCCACAAGCTTTAAATAGGTGCCACAAGCTTAACGACGGGTGCAGTTAGCTTTAAATCAGGTGACATAGGCTTCAAACAGGTGACACAAGCTCTAAAATAGGTGTCACATGTTTTTTCACAGGTGTCAGAAGCTTTGTAACAGGTGTCAGTGGCTAAAAATGTAGGAACATGCAGGTTTAGAGGTAACTAGTCCAAAACTGTTGGTAAATGTAGGTTTAGGAGAGCCTGCCCAAAACTGGAGGTACGTGTAGGTTTAGCTGGTAACAGCCCAAAATCGTAGGCACATTTAGGTTAAGAAGTACCTGCCCAAAACGGTAGGTACATATATGTTTAGAGGTACTTTGCGAAAACAGTACTCAGTAGGCGCGCCTAAAACTATAGGTATAAGAAGGGTTAGAACTGCCTACCAAAAACTGTAGGTAGCTGTAGGTTTATATTCGCCTGCCCTAAAATTGTAGATACAAGATGGTTTAGAGGTGCCTGCCCAAAACTGTAGGTACACGTAGGTTTAGAGGTGCCTGCCCAAAACTGTAGGCACAAGTAGGTTTAGAAGTGCCTGCCCAAAACGGTAGGTACATATATGTTTAGAGGTACTTTGCGAAAACAGTACTCAGTAGGCGCGCCTAAAACTATAGGTATAAGAAGGGTTAGAACTGCCTACCAAAAACTGTAGGTAGCTGTAGGTTTATATTCGCCTGCCCCAAAATTGTAGATACAAGATGGTTTAGAGGTGCCTGCCCAAAACTGTAGGTACACGTAGGTTTAGAGGTGCCTGCCCAAAACTGTAGGTACAAGTAGGTTTAGAAGTGCCTGCCCAAAACTGTAGGTATGTGTAGGTTTAGAGGTGCCTGCCCCAAAACTGTAGGTACATGTAGGTTTAGAGGTGCCTGTCCAAAACTGTAGGTACATGGAGGTATAGAGGTGCCTGCCCAAAACTGCAGGTATCTGTAATTGTAGCAGTGGCTGCCCAAACTGTAGGTACATGTAGGTTTAGAGGTGCCTGTCCAAAAACTGTAGGTACGCGTAGGTTTAGAGGTGCCTGCCCAAAACTGTAGGTACGTGTAGGTTTAGAGGTGCCTGCCCAAAACTGTAGGTACACGTAGGTCTAGAGGTGCCTGCCCAAAACTGTAGGTACATGTAGGTTTAGAGGTGCCTGCTCAAAACTGCAGGTATCTGTAATTGTAGAAGTGGCTGCCCAAAACTATAGGCACATATAGATTTAGACATGCCTGTCCAAAACCTGTAGGTATCTGTAATTTTAAAGGTGGCTGCCCAAAACTGTAGATAGATGTAGGTTAAGAGGTTTCTTACCCAAAATTGTAGGTACAGGTATGTTTAGAGGTGCTTACCCAAAACTGTAGGTATATGGTAGGTTTGGTTGTGACTCACCATGATGTATTAGTACATGAGCTGCAGATGGCCCTCAGTCACACGAGTACATATAATGCGAACACTAGTCATGATAGCTGATTCTGTAGAAGCCCCACAGGTCATCATTGATGCGAATGACAATCTTTCAGCAACTGAAAAGGATTCTCGTAGGTCACACAATCTAGACGATGGAGCCGGTCCACAGATTATCACGTACTAGAATGAGAAGCTATGAAAAAAAAAAATTCCACAGTCCCACAAGTATCAAAACAGCGCTGTCACATTGGAGCTGTTCTACAAATCTCTATATATGAGAATGATGATCAATCAGAAAGTAGGAAGTTGGCGCACAGTTCCCAATGTAGGAAAACACCCGATGATGTCAGCTATACTTAACACAATAGAGCTGGTCCAAAGGTTATCATGTATATTGGAAAGTTTGTCCAGAGTCAGCCATGTTAAAACAGCCGCTAAAGATGCTGCAACAGTTCCACGGGTTATCATGGAAGAACGATTAACTATGGATCGATCAATGGCTAACATTTGGCCCAGAGTCCCACAAATATGAAAACAGCCAGGTGAAAACTACTGCGACAGTTTCACAAGTTATCATGGATACAAATGACAATAAGACTCGACTGGCTACGTGGAAAATGTAGCCCTCAGTCCCTCAAGTATGAAACTAGCAGAGTGATAATCAACTGATTTCCAACCATGTAAAGAATTACCCCCCACGCCCATACTCTAGTTGTACTAATTATGGGAACACGTATTTCATTCTCAGATGGTCACAGAGAGAAAAGTTAGAAAAGGACTAAAATGGATGAAAGAATGTAGAATGCAGGATGTTCATGAGAGCACTGATGTACAATATGTGGTCATAATTCCATCTCACACACAAGTGCAGAAGATCTTTGTTAACCAACAATTATGATACTACTATCTCTTCTTAAGAAAATGTGTATATATTTAGTATTATCGTTATCATCAATATAGTATATGTTATGACTATCTTAAGGGTATAAACTATGAAAAGATTTATTATGGTGCGTTGATGAAGGTAAGACATCCAGGTAATAAGATACGCCAAAAATAGTTACTCAAGCAACTGTATAAGATTTTGAAAATCTTCAAAATCTTATCGAGTCGCTTGAGTAACTATTTTTGGCGTAATTATTATGGTGAAAGAACTAATATAGTTTATTGCATTCAATGTATTAAACTAAATAACTAAATGTAGTGTATTTAGTTATATTGTGTTAAAATAACCTTTAGAATATCTTTAGGTTCATTTTGTTCTTTATCATTATGATACAGTTATACCTTTAGGGTGGTGAGAACTAAAATTGTGTAGATTAGTAATTGATACATGTCCATACAGAATGTGAGATTAACACTTAATTTTTACAAACGACTTTGTGATCAAAGGATGTATCTTATAACGTTTAATAAGATAATCATAGTATCTTCGCTTTAAAACAATTGTATACCCCAGAAACAAGTGTTATATTTCCTATTTTTCTTAACTCAACTACACACAATGATGGCACCAGGCAGCAGTAACAATCTGGTAAACCCCTGAGCATCCCCAACCTTTCATACATACTGAGCGGAAATGCTCCCCTGATAAACCCCTGAATATCCCCGAATTTCTCCTATTCCTACAAAAGTGGGGTAACCTTCAGTAATAATGCAAAGAAAAAGCTTTTTGGCCAGTTTATGAATTTTATTTAATAATATGATGAATTAGTGTCTTGATTCTCCTTTGCTTATTAAAAACAGTAAATTAATTCTTTTTATTTGTTGTGAAGGGAAATGAAGGTGGTGGGGGGGGGCGCTATAATTTGTTACAAGATTACCGAGAAATGTTTCAACAGTTACTTCATTTTTTATCAATCTGATTAGAATTGTTTAATCAATATTCACGATTGTTTACTGTTGGAGAATAACACTTGTTTCTGTAACATTTTTCTTTTGAAACTTTTTATAAGGATATTATGTACAATGTTGTGGTAAAAGGACTTTCTTCTCTAAAACTAAGTACACATTTCTCAATTGTGTCGTTACAAAGCTGCATAAAGGAGCCTTGAAGACTACTTATAACTATTAACAACTACTGTTATTTTTTGGTGAAAAGTTGGGTTGAATAAAAGTTCCAAAGGGGAACTAAACTTCTTCGTCTCCAGTAGCGTTGTTAATGAAGGATGATTGTGGTGCAGATGTGCCGGTTGGTTTGGGGACTAGGCTATCCTACATAAGGGCTAACCAAACAGTTATTGTTGTAGGGCCTTAACACTGGCAGTCATCGGGAAAGTGTGCTAAAATGTGTTCCAAAAGAAGATGAGTGAGTGAGTGAGTGAGTGAGTGAGTGAGTGAGTGAGTGAGTGAGTGTGGGCAACATTCATGTAAAAGTAAGAATAAAATCCTCATCGTTATTTAGGTACGTCCTCTAGGATGGGACACGTTTTGCCAGAGGCTCCATGTATGAGGAGAGATTTGGAGAGCCACTCCTGTAGCATGTTAAAGAACCCACCACACTTATCGATAAGAGTAGGGGGTCCTTGACTGGAGTTAGTGTATCAAACTAACAATCTGGTCGTACTTTAAGTACAAAAGTGGAGTGCTATGCCTTAAGGTGGTTTTACTGATTATGCTAACAAACAAAGCTCTTGTCCAGATTGCTTCAAGGTGATATCTTAAGATAAGACGAGAAAACAAATGCGACTTTATCCAGTTGCTCAAGTAACTGTTTTTGGTGTAACTTTTGGTTACTTCAACATACTTTCTTCAGCAGCAAGTGCTTAAAATCTAAATCGTCTTGCTGAATAATCAAAATCCTCCTCTGATCCTGAGAAAATCAGAGACTGAGACGTCAACATCAATGGCCTATTTGAAAGCATTCTTGTCGGCCTTAGGCCTCACCAGTTCAATCCCTTGCTTTTGTACATTAAAAAAAATCAGCAAAAGGGAGTATGTCAGAAAGTCTGGCTGTATTCACTCCCTGAAACTGTGTGTACCAACTGAAGGGAACAGACTTTCCCCTCAGACTCTGTTTCCATGTCAATCTTCCAGTTTATTTTTTTTTTAAAGAAATAGATGTCATCAGTGCGGCCTTAAAGGCTTTTTATGAGGCTTGAAAACTGGAAATATTCTAGTTGCTGTAATTCTTATGGCATTGACATTTAACGCCACTGTTTAACACATTTACGTGCGGATTTCATATAAAAAGTGCTCAAAAGCGGAACAAAAATAAGCTACATGGTGATCTTTTAGTTTCACGCGCCGATACTATAGCCCCGCCCACCTCCTTCAAAACGTAGAAATGCAAAATTAAAACATAAAGATGCAAATATTTGACGGACATGCAGCCACTCTCTCATTGGTCGAACCGCTAATTGTGATGGACAGTCAGGATCAGTCTATTAGGGCTTGGATTTTCTATCAGTTCTCACCACACAACGACATCGTATCTTTGCTCCTTTAATGTCGATATGTAATGGTATGGTGTTATCGAAACTTACTATGTGTAGGAATGACTAGAAATTGGAGTTTTTTTATTCAGGTTTCAAGCCTCATAAAATGCTCTGGATGCCTTTAAGACCGGCCTAGCTGTCCCTGCTATGACCCCAGCAGCTGCTGTATGATACTGTTCCCGCCACAAACCACGACCACTATCGAGCCGCGCCCCCTGGCAGTCTGCCCCGGTCCTGCAGTCTGGAGATCACATGACTTCAGGGGCGGGACCTCCAAATGGACTTTCCTATGCAACACATTGTTAAGCCATCAAAAACAATTACTTTAAAACACATGTATTTACATTTTGAACCTCAAATCTTTACCACCCTTGCAAAGCTGGATTTGTCAGGTTGCTTTAGGTAAAAAATGGAGGAGTTCAACTCCAGCATTTTAACGAGCTAAAGACAGAAGTTTCAGATGAGACCAGGATCCCCCCCCCCATCCTAATATATCAGTCCAACCATAAGAGAAGGGTTCAGAAGTCAATCCGAGATCAAAACATGACAAAAATCACCTATTTTGGCCAGATTTTAAATATTCACATTCTTCTGTCCTCCCTAGCAGAAAACTGGACAATTCTAGTCACAATTTACCCAGGAAAAAATTATTTCAAAAATTAGAGTTCCACGAACACATACCTTCGCCAAATAAACAAGGCTTATTATTGAGAGAGCCTTTATCCAAGATTTTAAAAATCATTTGGTGGTGCAGGGCTAGTAAACATGTAGTGTCTAGTGTGTTGATAAATGTTTACATAACCTACTCTTGTATGTTTACATGAACTGCAGACAAACCCCAGCTGGGACATAGTGTCCCTGAAATCTGGTCGTCAAGTAAGAAGCCCATTGTAGATATTTAGAGGTGCCTGTCTAATTTGCATGATTAGTATTTGATTATATAAAGAATCAATCAAGCTTGAATTTTACATTCAAGTGAAACAGTGGTTCAAACCGTTGGCAGGTCACAATTTTTGGTCCTGCGTCACATCAAAATGGCGACGAAGAAATGGCAACAGAGGACACTGCAGGATTGGGCATTTATGGTGTGACTGCTGCATTTGGACGCTCCTTTCGTTGTGATAAATCTATAGAAAATCCCAGGATTTCTAGTTCCGATTCACACGCTGAGTGTCTTACATGTACGGGAATGTAAGGAGACCTTGTAGTTTCAAGCTGTGCCTGCAGGAAACAGGAGACATTTATCAATCACTCTGAAAAAAAACTCTGAATCCGGAAGACTGTGATTATCACGGCATAGTTGAGAAGTAAACTTGATATTCACCGATAACATTGAAACTTTGGTGTCATCATGACGTGATATAATGTCATTATGACATCGTTTTGTGATCAAATAGAATATAGCATAGATATGGAGGATAAAGATTGCGTCTAACAAGTAACATTTGGAAGCTGCCGTACTTTTTGTCTTTTTTGTACGAAGAGTCTTGTACTTCTACTGAGTGGTCTCTTCGCGAATCATGGCATGGGCAAAAAGAGAAGGGGGTCAGGGAGAAATATAGGAACACTGTGCGTGTCTTCGATCACTGCGCATGCGCCCTGACAGCGATATGTACGGGGAAATCAGGTGAGGACAACGTGCCGTACACGCGTGTCCTTCAAACCTACAACAAAGGCGTCTTCGCTGAAGTGTTTGACCTGTCCTCGCTCCTCTGATCTGTGCTTTTGTATTTCTGACGACACAACATTCCTTGGTGGTCACGGTCCTTTGTTCGAACGTTCACAGATGCAATCGGTGCTACCTGTGCGTCGGCTTGTGCGAGTTCACCACTGATACATAATATGTTAATTACAAACAAAAGGATACCAGACTTCAGACATTTTTAAAGTAGCTAAATTAAATTTAATCTAAAATTTTATAAAATATTAAAATTAAATCAAATAAACGAACTATAATCATGCCTCAAATGTGTTTCTTTTTCTCGCATCAAAAGCAGCCCCGTGTGCCCAAATTGTTGCTTCGAATCATCTGAGCGATCTCAGAGAGGGAATAGGAACAGATCTCTGATGCTCTTTTGATTAGTAATTTGTATCCACATAACATCGGGAAACTCCAGTGGGTAGTCTGTGTTAGTGTAACATTCTAGAGCTCTGTTGGTGAATCCCGAGGGCAACAAGGTTTCAAGGACAGGTGTGTTTTGTTCACCTCATCAGGTGAGGTTATCGGCGTTTCAGCAACAGCTGAACTGAACTCAGCCTTTATTTAGTGCAAATGATGCTGTTCATTGTCTAGTCCTGTTTCATTCAAAGATCAGCACTCTATGGCAAACACAAATTGTTCCTGAGATCATGACTGCGACACAAGCAACAGATCAGCTTCAATCGGTAGGCACAGTAATTACCACAGTGTGAGCTCTAATCTGTAATCAGCAGTTCAGCCGCTATCACACGGTAATGAAGAACAATTTAAGACGGACTCCCGACTCTCAAATAATCGTTCACAATTTAGAGCCAAGATCTGCCAACCATCCATTCTCAACAGTCCTAAATGAGAGTTGACGTGTTTTTTGTTCCTGTCCGATTGACTTCTTTGCCGTAGCCATTGACAACAGAAGTCTAACCAGACTGGTTGGTACAGTAATTATCGCAAGATTTTCACCTGTGGGCATGCACGACAAAGGCAGTCAGAGCTCACGTCTGAAATGACATGCACTATATACATGTACAGCAGTGAAGAACAGTGTAAGTCGGAACCCCGACACTTAAAAAGTTCTCAGACTGGAGAGCTAATGTCTGCCAACCATCTAATATATTCTGGTAAGTCTTTCTACTTTTTCGCAACCGTACTGCGTACGCAAATAACGCGATAGAAACGGTGAAAAAGCTGTTCGAACAGTTGGCAGGACAAAATCGTGGTTCCTGTGTCACATCAAAATGGCAACTAAGACCTGACAACAAAGGCCAGGGCACTGCAGGAATAGGCATTTATAATTTACACTGTGACAGCTGCATTTGGACTCTCCTTTTGTAATGGCGAATCTACAAAAAATTCCAGGACTTCTAGTTCTGAGTCACGTGCTGAGTCTCATACATGTACAAGGGCTTTGGAAATCTATGAGTTACAAAATATACCTGAAACAGCTGACATTTATGAATCCAGAAAAACAGTCTGAATCTGGATGACTTTAATTATCAGAAGGGCACTTGATGTTCAACAATAACATTGAATCATACAACGTTGGTGTCATTTTGACGTAATGTCATTATGACTTGTTTTGTGAGTATATTGGCTTAAACAGTGCAAATAGGGTATTCTTGTCAAATCAGAAGGTGCGCAACAAAATGTTCATAGAAATTTTGTCCGATAGAATATCACTGCCTGCTAAGTCGTTCGTTGTCAATGGCGACAGCAACGACGTCAACCACATGACAAAAACGAGAATGATCTTGATAAACAAAGTTGAACAAGCTACGAGACCCTATGAAAATCGTTCTGAGCTGATAGGACCAACACAACTGGCATGGTTTTCAGATCTTACAACAGTTATGCAGGGCGCTAGGTTATTGAAAGATATTAGGATGATGGAAAGATGACATCAAAAATGGATAGGGATGAAGTTAGCACGGACACAGAGAGACGGGGGGGGGCGTCTTAGGGAGGGGGAGGATTGTTCAATCTCTGACACTGAAGTCAGGTCCCGCCGCTGGTCATGAATGGTGGGCTCGGCGGCGAGATGTTGCACGTCTGGCGAGATGTGCCTTATAAATAAACGCTATCTTTACGTATGCTTTAAGATGTGCTTAAGGATTAGGTTTCGTGCAGACACAAAGAGAATGATTTGTCCCTTTGTATCGTTGAAGAGACAACATATATATATCAAAATGGCGACGAAGGAATGGGAGTATATACATAGAGAGAGAGATATATATATATACATATACATATATAGATATATAGATATATATAGATATGCATACATACATACATACATACATATATTCCTGCGTCATATCAAAATGGCGACGAAGAAATGGGAGTCATGGACACTGTCAGAAGGCACTAGGTCTTATAGTCAACACAGCTGCATTTGGAAACTCCTTTTGTATATCTAAATGAGCAAATCTATGAAAAACCCCAGGATTTCTAGTTCTCATCTACACAGAGTTGACACAGTATGATACTGAATTTCTGGAAATTACAATAATGCGTCTGTGTCAGGAAACGATTACTACTGTAGCTGGCACAAACGACTGTACTGTCAGTGTGCCTGATGACTGTATGTTGTCTGCGTCTTTGATACGTTGCAAAATACTTGCGAACGTGATAACTAGTACTGATGAGGTGTCCTTTAGAACTTAGGATACCACTTGATAGGTCTTTGAATCGCACAAAGTACAAACCAGTGTATGTTTTCTTTGCAGGTGCCTTTTCCTCACCTTGGGTCAAGTGTTCTGTGCCCTACGTTCAATAAAGAGTACCTTTCTTCAACATAATAGTCAAGGTTGGTGAAAACTGCATTTCTGTCAATTATCAAGTGAATGATTTACACTGTACAAAGGCATCCTATTTATGTTAATAGGTCCTGGTAAGTGGCCAATGGAATTTGTCTCTCTTATTACCTTCGTCGACGAAATTTTCGTCGAGAAGGTTATTCGATGATGCTTGTCTGTGTGTCTGTTAGTGAACAGAATAAGTCGAGAACGCCTGGATGGTTTGTTGTCGTAGTTGGTGTGTCGGTGTGTATGTGGGAAATCTCAAGATGATTAGATTTTGGGCGAAGTGTTTTGCATAATTAACGAGAAAAGTGTAAAAATGTGTTAAATTGTATGCTCATACTATGCTTCTGGTTGCGACGTGTGGGCTGTGTTGTTTTAAGGGATATTGATACGAGTAGAGGGGTGCAAAGTTGGTCATGAGGGGTCATGAGGGGTCATGAGGCAGGCAGGAAACGTCAGTTACTGCCAGGGACAAATTGGCTGTCAGCCAGCTGTATTCATTGGTGTGGAATGTGAGAAGGTTATATTTTACCGAGCATGTCTGTGTGTCTGTTAGTGAACACGATAAGTCGAGAATTCTTGGAAGGATTGTCTTGGTATTTGGTATGTTGGTAGGTCTCGATGAAACCTGAAAATGATTAGATTTTGGGCCCCCTAGCGGCTTGTTATGGTACTGCAGCGGAAATTCCTGTTATGATATCTCGTGTTGTGGACATGCTATGGAACTGATTTTTGAGTGGTAGATAGCTCGTTGGGCAGAGAGTAAGTGGTATAGGTTTGGGCTCCCTAACAACTTTTTGGAACTGCAGGGGCAGGTTTTGCTTCAGACTTTGAAAGGGAATAACTCAAGAAGGGCTTGATGGAAGGTCATGATTTTTTGCAAGTACATAGCTTGAGCGATGATGTACATGATTGGATACTTATTATGCAAATCAGTAACTAATTTACATAATTAATGAGGAAAGTTTATACATCCATCAATTTCCATGATAGGACTCGCAAACATGTGACATATGTAACTGAGGAAGAGAGAAATATTAATAGATATCAGCTATGCAAATGAGAACCTCATTTACATAATTAATGAGAAAATACTATAACTCTAGATGGGCTTGATGGATGGTCATGATTTTTGGTATGTAGATAGCTTACATGATGCTTTGTATGATTGGATGATAATTATGCAAATCAGATTGTAATTAATGAGGCAATTTTAAAAACCTGCTGTGTTCCATGATATGACTATTCAAATATGTGACGTTTGTAACTGAGGAAGAGAGGAATGTCAATAGATAGAAATTATGCAAATGTCGGCCTAATTTGCATAATTAATGAGAAACTACTATCATTCCATACTAGTAAATAACGGCAATTTCATACTTGTGGCATTTAGAAGTTGTGTGAATGTGAACACCATTGAATCAAATTATGCTAATAAGGAGCTTATTTGCATTATTGATGATAAATGTTAGCATAACCTTCTTTGTTAAGCTCATAATCATAACAAGGAGGTTTGGACAACTTATGTTATTTGGGTGAGGAGGATCAACTGGTATGATTTTTGATTGATGAAAAACACTCCTAATACGTCAGTCATAAAGGTCAAAATCATTTGGCGAAGGTATGAGGTCGTAGAACTCTTGTTTAGTTTGGTTTGGTTTGGTTTGAAACATATGTCAAACAGTTGGTCGTGGTTCTAACCTTTTGCATCTGAGTCAGTGATTAATCTAAACTATGCCTCCCAAATGGAACTATTCGTTAATGAAAACGTAGACTTTTGAACAAAGTATTTATCCATGGAAATCCTGCCCCACATGCAGACGTTTAAAGGGCGAGTAACCTCTCTGTGCGTTGAGAACATTTCCCTTGCAGGCGTAAGGATTTGTCGGATCAATTTCCAGACATGTAGCGTTATATGAACTCTGTGCTTATTGTTTATTGTTGCTTAATATCTGAACTTGCCTATGTCAGAAACAGTCACAGCCATGTCACAAGTCCAAACATCGTAAAATATCATTTTACGATACATAATTTTCTGACCCACTACAATCAGACTTTTGGGCCATATTTCAATGTGGAGACAGTGGCCGTTCTGGGAGCCCCATATGACAGCTGTTGAGACGGACATCATAGCGTGTCTCCAGTACATTTTTGACGAGGTCGAACTGTGCTGCGGGGTACGCTTACATAGTACTACCTGATCTTTGTAAAGAAAGGGCAAATGAGGTCATTACACTGTCTTGCCGCACTGCATGAAATGGCCTCGTATCCCGGCGTATACGTACAGGGATTTTTTTGTATTCTTGGCGGATACTGACGGATACTGACGGATACAGGCGGATACAACGTAACTAACGGATACGCTAAATCTGCACCGGAATATGGAATATTTCCGGAGGAATCCCTGCACGTATACGCCGGGATACGAGGCCATTTCGTGCAGTGCCGTCATTGATGTTGCCATTGACGACATTGACGTTGGCTACGATTTCTGTTGTCAATAGCAACAGCAATGACGTCAAGCTGATTTTCTCGGTCACTTGTACAAGTTTGGCTGTATGTAAGCCTTAGGGCAAAATGGTAGAACAAGGCAATCAGCCAACTTGGTAATACTAGCAGACTCCTCACGCCCTCTGGTGGAACATAGAGAAAGTGCACTGCTCCTTCTGGCAGAACACATAGAAACTGCAGCGCAGATGCACATGCGTACATACACAGACCAACACATACATATACGCTGACACACATGTACACACAAAACACACGCTCATATAATGTCCTTGCTCACTCACTCACACACACACACACACACACACACACGCACACGCACACGCACACGCACACGCACACGCACACGCACGCACGCACGCACGCACGCACGCACGCGCGCGCGCGAATGCACAGAGAAACGCATGCACAAACACACACAGGTATAGAAAATACAGGTAAAGGTCCGGATGACTAGATGCAGATTGTGGGAATCAGTAGCTACATGTTGTATAATCAAGGACAGTTTGTAAATCAACGGAATTTTTCTTTTATAAACAGTGGTGTTTGATGAAAGACACACCTTCTTTTGTGTGTAGTGGAGAAGAATTGGCTTGTGAAGTTCAACATTTATAAATATTTGTGTTTGATAAAAAAAAACACGCATCTTCTTTTGTGTAGTGGGGAAAATTGGCTACAGAGGTTCAACATGGGGGTGAAGCGGATGCTGGTTCTGCTGCTGATCGTCCTGAAGGAAGCCGGACCGACAGCAGCGCAAACCTGCAGCAGCAGCTGTTCATCCACATCATGTACCTGCGGCGACGAGGGCATCACCAGCGTCCCCCAGGACCTGCCTACAACCATCGATTATCTTTACCTGAACGGCAACCCCATCATAGCCTTAAGTCCGTCTGATTTCTCAAGGTATAGAAACTTGGAAAGACTGTTCTTAAAATCCTGTGAAATCTCCATGATCAATCCTGGAACATTTCATAACTTGACCAGCTTACGTACTTTGCACCTTGGTAGTAATCAGTTGACAAATCTAGAAGCTGACGTATTTGAGGGACTTGGTTTCCTGCATACCGTTACTCTTGGGTCGAATCAGTTGTCCTCACTCCCAGCTGACATATTTGAGGGACTAGGTAACCTGTTGCATATCTATCTTGAGAAGAATCAGTTTTCCAGTTTTCCTGTTGGCATCTTTGAGGGACTTGAGAAACTGACCACTTTACAGCTTCAGGAAAATCAGCTAACTAGTCTCCCGTCATTTGAGGGATTTGGTAATCTTCGGTGGTTGCATATTGACCAAAATCAGTTGTCGACCCTACCAGCTGACATATTTCCAGTACTGGCCTCCGTTCAAACTGGTGGCTCCAAAAACATCATTGACATAAGCAATAACCCCTGGCAGTGCGACTGCAATATGCTTCCCTTTAAGCGATTGATGAACGGGACTCATGACTTTGAAAGCCAGATAATATGTGACGGGCCTGATAGACCTGCTAACCTTACAGGGAAAAGCCTGCTAAACGATGTAAATCCTGAAGATATGTGTGAAGAAACCACAACAGTTCCCTCTACTGCAAGGACCTCGTCTCCCCCAGCACCCAGTACAGCTCGCGAAACTAGCCCTACCCCCAGCTCAATCAGTAGTACAGTCAGTACATCTCCCTTTGTTCCCTCCACTGCAATGACCTCCACTCCGGTGGCACCTGCATCTACACCGAAACCTGCGGCGACTTGCACCTTATCGGGCTTTTGGACGACGTGTATCAACAAAAAGTTTTGGAGAAGGGCAAGTTGCCGCGGCAGGTTTTGCAGTAAATGCCGCAGGAAGTTTAGGAAGGTGTGTCCGGATAAAAGCACGCGTTGGGGCTCATGTCGCCGCGAATTCACAAAGAATTGTACCTAAAGGCGTATCTTAAAGCACATTAATACGGGTGTCGCAAGCTTTGATAAGGGTATCACAAGCTCCAAAACAGGTGTCACAAGTTATAAATAGGTACCAAAAGCTATAAAACAGGTGTCACAAGCAGGTTTCGGTGTCACAAGCTATAAATAGGTGCAACAAGCCAGAAAACAGGTACCATAAGCCATAAAACAGATACTACAAGTAATGAAACAGGTGCCACAAGCTATAATACAGGTGCCACAAGCTATAAAACAGGTGCCACAAGCTATAAAACAGGTGCCATAATCCATACAACTGGTGCCACACGCTATAAAGCGGGTGCCACAAGCTATAAAACAGGTGCCACAAGCCATACAACAGGTGCCACAAGCCATACAACTGGTGCCACAAGCCATACAACTGGTGCCACAAGCCATACAACAGGTGCCACAAGCCATACAACAGGTGCCACAAGCTTTACAACTGGTGCCACAAGCCATACAACTGGTGCCACAAGCCATACAACTGGTGCCACAAGCCATACAACTGGTGCCACAAGCCATACAACTGGTGCCACAAGCCATACAACAGGTGCCACAAGCCATACAACAGGTGCCACAAGCCATACAACTGGTGCCACAAGCCATACAACTGGTGCCACAAGCTCCAAATCAGGTGCCACAAGCTATAAAACTGGTGCCACAAGCTTTAAAACCGTTGGGGTACATGTCTCCGCCAATTCAGGAACATGTGCACCTAAGGCATATCCAATCACTTTGAAGCAAGCTCTAAATCAGGTGCCATAAGCACTAAAATAAGTGTCGCAAGCCACAAACGCAGGTGCCATGAGCTCTAAACACAGGTTTCATCAGCTCTAAAACAAGTGTTGCAAGCCACAAACGCAGCTGCCATAAGCTCTAAACATAGGTGTCATAAACTCTAAAACAGGTGTCACAAGCTCCAAACACGGAAACAAGTGTAACAAGCTATAAAGATTTAATGATTGATATGTAGCTTAATTACAGGTGCCTGCCAAAAGTGTAGGGACGCGTAGATATAGAGGTGCCCTCCCAAAACTGTAGGCACGCGTAGATATAGAGGTGCCCTCCCAAAACTGTAGGCACGCGTAGATATAGAGGTACCCTCCCAAAACTGTAGGGACGCGTAGATATAGAGGTTCCTGCCAAAACTGTAGGCACGCGTAGATATAGAGGTGCCCTCCCAAAACTGTAGGCACGCGTAGATATAGAGGTGCCCTCCCAAAACTGTAGGCACGCGTAGATATAGAGGTACCCTCCCAAAACTGTAGGGACGCGTAGATATAGAGGTGCCTGCCAAAACTGTAGGCACGCGTAGATATAGAGGTGCCTGCCAAAACTGTAGGCACGCGTAGATATAGAGAAGCCCTTCCAAAACTGTAGGCACGCGTAGATATAGCGGTGCCTGCCAAAACTGCAGGAACGCGTAGATATAGATATAGAGGTGTCCTCCCAAAACTGTAGGCACGCGTAGATATAGAGGTGCCCTCCCAAACTGTAGGCACGCGTAGATATAGAGAAGCCCTCCCAAAACTGTAGGCACGCGTAGATATAGAGGTGCCTGCCAAAACTGTAGGCACGCGTAGATATAGAGGTACCCTCTAAAAACTGTAGGCACGCGTAGATATAGAGGTGCCCTCCCAAAACTGTAGGCACGCGTAGATATAGAGGTGCCCTCCCAAAACTGTAGGCACGCGTAGATATGGAGGTACCCTCCCAAAACTGTAGGCACGCGTAGATATAGAGGTGCCCTCCCAAAACTGTAGGCACGCGTAGATATGGATGAGCCCTCCCAAAACTGCAGGTTTGCGTAGATATAGAGGTGCCTGCCAAAATTGTAGGTACATATAGGCTTACAGATGCCTACCATAACTGTAAGCATAGAAATGCCTACCCTCAGCTGTCGGTACATGTAGGTTTAGAGATGCCTATCCCATGTATAGGAACATATTGGTTTAGAGGTTCTTGTCCAAAACTACATAGGTACGTCTAGTTTTAGAGGTGCCTGCCCAAAACTGTAGGTACATATAGGTTTAGAGGAGCCTATACAAAACCGTAGATACATGTAGGTTTAGAGGAGCCTGTTCCCAACTATAAGTACATGTACATGTAGGTTTACAGGTTCCTGTCGAAAACTCTACCTATAGGTTATAAGAAGAGGGTGTCTTTCCCAAACAATGGGCAGATGTAGGTCTTGTTATGACTTATCATCAAAGGTATCATCAATTGTATCTGAAAATAGTCATGAGCCACAAAAGGCTACACATGGCGCTCAGCCCCACAAATACGTAACATTTTATAAGAACAGTCGTGATAGCTGATTCTATAGAAGCCCCACAGGTTATCAGGTAGAAAAATGAGAACGCGTCAGTAATTGAAAAGGTGCCCTTCGGTTTCACAAGCAAGTTGCTGCCACTTTAGACAATGAAGCTTGTCCACAGACTATCTTCACTACCTGAATAAGACGTCTATCCACAGTCCTAGAAGCGTGACCATGGGGCTGATCCACAAGTTTCCATCAGAAAGTAAACCGTTGGTCCTCTTTCAGTCGAACAAGTGTGGAAATGCCAAATGATAGCAGCTATACTAAAGACAATAGAGCTGATCCACAGGTCATTATGTCAGTCCAGAGTCCCACAAATCTGAAAACAACACTATATGAAAGCAGTTGCTAAAGATGCTGTCACAGTTTCACAGGTTATCATGGATGAATTATGAATCAGTACCTAAAAGTTGACCCCCAGTCCCTCAAATTTGAGAACAGCCAAGTAAAAGTAGCTGCTAAAGATGCTGCGACAGTTCCACATGTTACCATGGATGAAATGACAATGAGACATGCACAATGTTACCAAGCCCTCCTCATCAGTCCTCAAGTATGCCAATAGCTGTATTATGATTAACTGTTTTTCAGAGTCCCTCAAATATTAAAACAGCAATGTTGAATCAGCTACAGATGCTGGTAATCATGGAGAAATTAATGATCGATGAGGACCTAAAAGTTGGTCCACAGTCCCACAAATATGAGAACAGCCAAGTAAATGCAGCTGCTGAAGATTAACAGTCACACAGGTTATAATGGATGAAAATGACTATGACACTGGTTACGTGCAAAATGTAGTCCTCAGTCCCTCAAGTATGGAAATAGCTTTGAAAATTATAATCAACAGTTTTCCGATCATGCTTAGAAGGACATGCACATATATATGTGAGACCAACACCAATACTTTAGTATGAGTCCCGATAGACTAGTTAAAGAAACGCTTCTTTTCATGTACATCATACTGAGATGGTAACAGAGAGAGAACTTAGAAACTGTTTGAAATGGCTGAATATCAATGTAAGCCATAAATGTAGAAAATAGGATGTTTATGAGAACACTGATGTACACTGTTTGGTCACAAGAGTGTATGTTTCCCATCTCACACACAACTGCATAAGATCCAACGAATATACAAGAATAAATCTTATGAATATTTGTATATATTTTACTATATAGGACTATTAGTATCATCAATATACATATGCCAAACAACAGTTACTCAAGCAACTGGATATGATTTTGAAAAACAGTTTTAAAAATCATATCCAGTTGCTTGAATAACTGTTATTTGGCGTGTCTTATTTCCTGGGTGTATAACCTTCATTGACGTATGAATATACATGTATAATCTTCATGGTAAGATCTAAAAATATCTGTATGGTGAAAGGACTAATTTGTTTGGTTCATTCCTTTTTAATACAACTTGTAGTGGCTGTATTGTTCTTCTTACAACTTTACCAACAACCTTAACAATATGTTTAAGGTGTTCTAGTCACTTCATCGATTTAGGTTAGTTTTCATCATATCCTCAATGTTATAAAACCATTAATGTTTATCAAATATTATGATTATAATAATACCTTTAGGGTGAGGAGAACTAACATTAATTTAGTAGTTGTTTACCTTCTAAACAGAATAGAAGATTAACCCTGTTAATTGTTACAAACGACTTTGTGATCAAAGGATGAATTTATATTTTAACATTTGATATCATGATGTATAACTATTATATCATTTTCTTTTTATGCTGCGGAAACAAGTGTTATACTTCTTCAGATACTATTTTCTGAACTCAAAACACATCATATTGGCAACTTCACCAGGTAGCACTAAGTTTCAGATAAACCCCTGAGCACCCCAAAATTTTCCCAACATTTCATACATACACAGCAGTCATGTTCTGATAAACCCCCCAGCACCCCCGAATATCAACATTTCATACATACACAGCAGTCATGTTCTGATAAACCCCTCAGCACCCCCGAATATCAACATTTCATACATACACAGCAGTAATGTTCTGGTAAACCCATGAGCACCCCCAAATATCCACGTTTCATACCTACACAGCAGTGATGTTCTGATAAACCCCTCAGCACCCCCAAATTATCCAAATATTTCATACATACACAGCAGTAATGTTCTGGTAAACCCCTCAGCACCCCCACATATCCACATTTCATACATACACAGCAGTAATGTTCTGATAAACCCCTAAGCACCCTCAGATATCCACATGTCATACATACACAGCAGTGATGTTCTGATAAACCCCTGAGCACCCCCAGATGTCCTGTAGTCTTACAAAAGCGGTGTGATCATCAGTAACTGACATAAATTGGACTTCATTTTTCATTTGTAGGTCTCTAAATTAAATCTGATGAAGGCTTGGTTGATTTCATATTCATGAATGATCATTGACGGTGTTAAAGAATAACACTTGTTTCTGTCAAATTATTGCTTTAAAACTTCATAGTTACAAGAATGCTATATACAATCCTTCGGTGAAATGAAATACGTTACTAAAACTACTGGTAAGTAAATACATCTAGATTTTGGTGTTTCAAAGTTCCATAATGGAGTTCAACATTGTAAAGATTTAGTACTATTTACAACTTACAGTTAATACCTATTTTGGTGGAAAATGGGTTGAATAAAAGTTCCAAAGGGGAACTAAAATCCTGCGTCTCCAGCGTGGTTAATGAAGGATGATTGTGGTGTAGGTGTGTCGGTTGTTACTGAAGGATGATTGTGGTGCAGGTGTGCCGGTTGTTACTGAAGGATGATTATGGTGCAGGTGTGCCGGTTGTTACTGAAGGATGATTGTGGTGCAGGTGTGCTGGTTGTTACTGAAGGATGATTGTGGTGTAGGTGTGCCGGTTGTTACTGAAGGATGATTGTGGTGTAGGTGTGCCGGTTGTTACTGAAGGATGATTGTGGTGCAGGTGTGCTGGTTGTTACTGAAGGATGATTGTGGTGTAGGTGTGCCGGTTGTTACTGAAGGATGATTATGGTGCAGGTGTGCCGGTTGTTACTGAAGGATGATTGTGGTGCAGGTGTGCTGGTTGTTACTGAAGGATGATTGTGGTGTAGGTGTGCCGGTTGTTACTGAAGGATGATTGTGGTGCAGGTGTGTCGGTTGTTACTGAAGGATGATTGTGGTGTAGGTGTGTCGGTTGTTACTGAAGGATGATTGTGGTGCAGGTGTGTCGGTTGTTACTGAAGGATGATTGTGGTGCAGGTGTGTCGGTTGTTACTGAAGGATGATTGTGGTGCAGGTGTGTCGGTTGTTACTGAAGGATGATTGTGGTGCAGGTGTGTCGGTTGTTACTGAAGGATGATTGTGGTGTAGGTGTGTCGGTTGTTACTGAAGGATGATTGTGGTGCAGGTGTGTCGGTTGTTACTGAAGGATGATTGTGGTGCAGGTGTGTCGGTTGTTACTGAAGGATGATTGTGGTGTAGGTGTGTCGGTTGGCTTCAATTGAGGATCTACCATCTACCTTACATAAGAACTAGCCCGATGATTGCAGTTGTCCACTCAAGTACAGAGCATTAGGATTAACAATAAATGGCAGTAATAAGGAGAGGGGACTAAAAAGAAGCTTTTCAAAAATGTTGTAAATCAAAAAGTGATTGAGTATGAGTTTATTGAGCATGAGTGTGGTCACACGCACAGCTTCCCCACTGTACCCCCCTCCCCACAGATCACCCCCCTCCCCACAGAGTAAACCCCTCCCCCCGTCAGAAGTCACAGTGGATCCACAAGTGAGTGCCGCAGGTGGCAATTACATAACTGACTGCATCTTTGACGTTCAGACAAAGGGAAGCGACCCTTAAGCGATACAGAATGGCAAATTGTTGGAGCGAGTACATGTCACACACTTCAGTAGAGACACATTTGCTGTACTTTTGAATACTCAGGCAAGTCGTCCTAGTTAATTCCTGACAGAATGCTGTTAGCATTTCTAAGTAACATGCTCATCATCCCCTTCGGGCTGTTGGGGTGCCCCACTCGAAGTCCTGAACAGTATCCTACGTTTCTCTGACCTCCCCTTTTCTTTGTGCCTATGCTAACCACGTACCTATGTCTTGCTGTCTTTGCATAGACTAACTCTGTGTTTGGTTAGGTCTGAAGACAGTGCCACTTGTGTTGGTCATTCCAGCTCAGAAAGAGTTTGATAGCACCTCAAAAATCAGCTGTCTCTGAGAAACACACTTTGTTTTTGGGTTCCTGAGAGTGCAACGCAAGCAACAAATCACCTTCACCCGGTTGGTTTATCACCTGTGCTGTGGGCACGTAAAACAATAGGCAGTGTGCGCTCAGATGTAAAATCAAATCCATCTTGTTCAACCACTACGGTACACAGTGTCAGACGGACTCCTGATACTTACAGACGTGTTCAGACTGAAGAACCCAAAATCGGGACGGACAAATCCATTGCCGTCTCTGTAAGGGGTGTTTTTGCGTGATATCCACCACCCCGCCCCCCGTCCCCCAGGTTAAGCACCTTTTGGTACAGTCATACATTGAAGCCCAGGCGAGACCATTACAGTCCTGTGAGGGGTGTTCTCGCGTAAGTTCTGTCCCCCCCTCCCCCCCCCCCCCCCATGCATATGTTGGTACGGTCATACAAGCCCGGGCGAGACCATTGCGTACACTGTGAAGGGTGTTCTCATGAGTGGGTCGCCGCTACAGACGTCAAAACGTAGAAATGCAAAATCAAAACATAAAAATCTAATTATTTGACGGACATACAGTCACACTCTCATTAGTCGAACCGCTAATTGTGATGGACAGTCAGGATCAGTCTATTAGGGCTTGGATTTTCTGTCAGTTCTCACCACACAACGACATCGTATCTTTGCTCCTTGATGTCGATATGTAATGGTTAGGTGTTATTGAAACTTATTATGTGTAGGAATGACTAGAAATTGGATTTTTTTAATTCAAGATTCAAGCCTCATATATAAATGCTCTGGATACCTTTAATCTTTACCGCTGTTATGTGGCCGTATAGCGTTGATATAGCGTTGATTGGCAGCCACTTCGAACACTTTTGCGTTTCAGCTATGCCAGTAAACATTTCTAGCAAGTTAGCCCCTGCAGTTGGCTGCAATACTGAAAGTGCTCAGCCCTCAGACGACCGTGAAATTTGTTGTGTCCTGGTCGTGTACATTTCATTTACTTTCCGGGCTCGGCGTGTACTTTCCCAGTAACCCAGACGTTGCTTCCCATTACAAAAGAAATATGGAAGGCTTAATAGGTGTGTTTAGCTGAACCGCGCATGCGCGCTAGGTGATGTCAATCGAGGAGATAGATAGGTGATAATTGCCGCTAAATTATGTATGCCCCATTAACGCACGAAGCAACACGGCGGATTTCCTGTACGTTTATTTCTAGGGTATGTGTACGGACATTTCATGTCCTTTACACGTCCTGCACACAGAAATAGTCCATTTCTGAGGACAATAAAAAGACCGGACGCGCCAAGGAAGCAGGGTAGAAACCATGTTGTTGGTAAAGGAAATGTAGAACTTCCAGGGATGTGAAGGGCTTCCAGGGATTTCTGACCCGAGCTTTTCGTGTAGACAACACAACACAATACCTTTGACAATACCGATCTCGCTCCGTGGCATAAATGTAGTTCAGTGCTTTAGTACAATGACGTTGCCATGATTATACTCCAGTACGATGGCATCCTGCGGTGAGGGGCGGTAAGTGCTACGATTGTTAGAAACCTCACACGCACCTGAATTTTCAAATGCACGTGGCTTTGTGGTTTTGTACCTTTAACGCCGTTCCTGATCTAACCTTAAGTCAAGCCGTCTGAATAGTAAAATGTCTTTGTGGTTTTGTACAGCCTTTAACGTTATCCCTGATCTAACACTCAGTCTTGTGCAATCATCGATGTGTGAACATCGCAGTCTCTACCAGACTAACTACGCCGGCTATAATGAGAATATTTGCCGGGGGGGGGGGGGGGGGACTTTGGCCATGGAGGGTAACATTCGCAGGCGCAATATTCGACCCTCTCTCCGTAGCCGACTCCCTTCATATAATTGACTCTCACTGCACGAAATGGCCTCGTATCCCTCGGATACGCTAAATCCGCACCGGGATATGGAATATTTCTGGAGGAATCCCTGTACGTATACGCCGGGATACGAGGCCATTTCGTGCAGTGTCTATTTGGCCAATTTCTACTATTTTCCCAGCGACCCGCGGAGGCTGGTAGAGCCTAGAGCATCACACGACAGAATGAAGCAGACCACTCTCCTCGTTCTAGCCGTGACGTTTGCGGGATACCTGTTTATCGGAGGAGGCGTTTTCCACGTCTTGGAGGCGCCACAGGAGCAGAAGATACGAGATAAAACCTTCAAAATTCATCAAGATCAAAACGAACTCTTCGAGCAGTTGTTTGACCATGACTCCTTCGACAACCACAACAACAACGCCACAGACGACCCGGACCGTCTCCTGGGACAGGATGACGTAACGGTGCTGGTGAGAAGAGTGAAGGAGCACCTGGACGAAAGTCTCAGAAACCTGACGTGGGAAACTCCTGGAAACACGACCAACATGACTCAACCCGTGATCAGACTCAGGCACGTCCCCACAATGGTTCTGTCTCAGCATCAGCTAGAGGACATCATCCACACGGTGTGGACAGCTTCAGAGAGCGGACTGCACCCATTCAGTGACGATGCAGATAGCTCGCCGCCGCACTGGGACTTCCTGCCGTCCGTAACCTTCTCGATGACCGTAGTCACGACCATCGGGTACGGCGCACACACTCCGCAGACTACAGGTAGGGGGAGGTACTTTTTCGCAAAAGTGCAGATTTTGCTGAACATGATACGCACCTAGAAATATGGGGAGGGTCTATCTGAATATGAAAATGCAACAATTTTGTGATTATTTCAATATCAACCCCCCCTCCGTACATACCCCCTGAATTTTGTACTATGACTATGTACCAAACTAGTATACAGGTATATGCTAGCAAACATAGTTAACACCATAAAGTATAGGTAGTTCAAAAGATATTACAGTTAATATCTGAGCCCCAAATCCATTCTCCACATAGATATAGGCTATTCCCAAATCACCCCCATTGCAAAAATGTCCTATTACACCATGTACAAACCTCAAGGGGTATGTACAGGGAGGTTAGAGTCCACTACTTTCTGTGCTTAGATAGACCATCTCCATATTTTGAAATGCGTATTTTACAAACTTGGAATTAATACTGGGGTCGTGTTGCGCAACGGCAGAGCGTTCGACTCAGAACCAAGAGGTCCCGAGTTCGAATCCTGTCATGTCACCGATCTTGTGCCCTTGGGAAAGGCACTTCACACGACTTTCCTCACTCCACCCAGGTGTAAATGGGTACCTGACTTCGGTTGGGGAAGGTCGTATTGAGGTCACCTGGTGACGCCGAATGGCAGCCGCCCAGACCCTTGCGACAATTCCACAAAATGCAAGTGTGGATAAGATATTATATACATTGTGTTTTGTGTGAAACCTGTAATACCCTGCATCAATTCAGCGCTAATTAATAGGCTGCCATTGTGGGTAATCTCTGACCAATAAAAAACATTATTTTAATACTACACTACAGGGGGCCGCGTGTTCGTCATCTTCTACGCGCTGCTGGGGATCCCTCTCACGGCGGCGTTTCTCAGCGGGCTCGCCGGAGTCATGAGCGACGTGGCCCGGCGGTTCACCGACGCTATCCTGCGGTGGAACCCGAAGTGCACGCCTGCCACGGCCTCACGCATAGCGTGGGCGTGCTGTCTGGTCCTGGGGACGGGAGTGTTCTTCGTTCTGCCCGCTTGGGTGGTGCACTTCGTGGAGAAGTGGAGCTTCTTGGATTCCGTGTACTTCATGTTCGTGTCTCTTAGCACCATCGGGTTCGGCGACTTCGTGGCGGGAACAGAGAAGCAGAACTACTGGGAGGGCTACAGGATCATGATGAAGGTAATGATGATCTTTTTTTAATTAGAATTCAAAATAAGGCCATGCTGATTTGATTATATGGTTGACATCCGCTCGGGCATCATTTTTTGTCCGTTTCCAAAAAAAAAGGCTTCGTGGCCGGCACCGAGTAGCAGATCTACTGGGAAGGCTACAGGATCATGATGAAGGTAATAATGATCTTTATTTGCACGTTTCTGTCCGCGTGGGCTAAATGCAGCAGTTTCACTATTACATGAAACCTTTACGTAAAGAAAATCACTTGTAGCGTTCTTGAACAGTAGGGGGAACAAAACAACTAAACCTATGCTAGACTTCATTTGTCGTTTATGCCATGTTGATTTGATTACCCCAAAACTGATGCGAGTGTGCTAATAAACTTTGAAAAGTTTGGCAAAAACAAGTTGCCTTCAATATAAAATCCAGGTGGCCAGGAAGAATAAACAATACTTAACACACAGTTTGGTATACCGAATAATAGAATATTCATTTTTGTTCTTTCAAATCTTCTTCGTTGACTTTGGAATTGACTTTGGCATTCTATGACATTAGTATCCGTTTTCCGAAATACATTTTTTGCAATTTACAGCATATATTTTCTCATTTTGCAGCTGCTTTCTATGATTTACAGTATAGTAAAATCCTTTTTGGGGGGAAACGGACGAACATTGATTGTCCACATCATCAAATCAACATAGCCTTACAAAACAGCCCAACATGTACGGCTATGCTGTCATTACATCTATCGTTTAAATGTCTCTTCCCTCTTCTTAGAACAAGTGTGTACGAATTCGTCGTACAATGTTATCAGAGGATGTTACTTAATATATATACAAATAGTTCTACTTTTTCCAAGGTGTGGATCGTCGTGGGGCTGGCGTTCCTGGCCACCATCTTCGACCTCGTCTCACAGGCCATCAAGAAGGTCGAGGAGAAGATGGATGGGGGAACGTCGGAGGATGGAGATGAGAAAGGGGAAGACAATCTTGGACAGGATGTGGGATATACGGAAGAGCAGAGTGATGGCAACAACAAGAAGGAACAGAACCTGCACAGCAAAGACGCGGCAATGGGAGGGAGGGTCGCTCCGGCGGCCAGACCTCGCAGGAGGCCGCAGGTTCCGCTCATTATGATCGTGGACAACCCTGCAACCGGGCGGCAAGCTAGGCAGCATGTCTGGCAGATGTAGACCGTGTTAAACACAACACTTTTACAGCCCTGAACAGTTTCATCAGGTCGGTAAGTCACTGGAAAAGGCTCTTTGTACACAACCAAGTGGTTTATTCAACCGACGCTTCGATGACCATCTGTCGCCTTCCTCAGAGCAAATCTGACTGGTTCACTTTGCGTTGCAGCACAGGTGTTTGGATACGCATCTATAAGCAGCAAAACAGGGAAAGGCAGTATTGGACAGAATGAGGATACGAAGGACCATAGTGATGGCAACAAGAAGGACCACAATATGCACAGCAAAGACGTGGCAATGGGAGGGAGGGTCGCTCCGGCGGCCAGACCTCGCAGGAGGCCGCAGGTTCCGCTCATTATGATCGTGGACAACCCTGCAACCGGGCGGCAAGCTAGGCAGCATGTCTGGCAGATGTAGACCGTGTTAAACACAACACTTTTACAGCCCTGAACAGTTTCATCAGGTCGGTAAGTCACTGGAAAAGGCTCTTTGTACACAACCAAGTGGTTTATTCAACCGACGCTTCGATGACCATCTGTCGCCTTCCTCAGAGCAAATCTGACTGGTTCACTTTGCGTTGCAGCACAGGTGTTTGGATACGCATCTATAAGCAGCAAAACAGGGAAAGGCAGTATTGGACAGAATGAGGATACGAAGGACCATAGTGATGGCAACAAGAAGGACCACAATATGCACAGCAAAGACGTGGCAATGGGAGGGAGGGTCGCTCCGGCGGCCAGATCTCGCAGGAGGCCGCGGGTTCCGCTCATTATGATCGTGGACAACCCTGCAACCGGGCGGCAAGCCAGGCAGCACGTCTGGCAGATGTAGACCGGTGTTAAACACAACACATTTACAGCCCTGAATAGTTTCATCAGGTTGGTAAGTCACTGAATAAACATACTCTGCAACCGGGCGGCAAGCCAGGCAGCACGTCTGACAGATGTAACCTCCATTCACATTAATCCGCCGGGTTACTTAATTCCGGCACCCTGAAAAGGTACGTCCAAACAGATCTTCAACCCAACGTTCCCCGATATAATGCTCCCTGTATATCTGAACTTTGTATATCTGGGGGTGCTGCACTAGAGATCTCTCAAATCCGCTGTTTTTTAAAAGTGTCGGATTTATGTAACCCGGCGGATTAATATCATGAGGTTAGATGTTAAACACACAAAAATTAAAGCGGTCATCTTTGATTGAGGTGAAGCATGATGCTTTTTCAAGTAGCTAGTGGTAGCGCAATGCGGCTTCGCCACGGCTCATGTTTTTTACAGAATGCCAACGATCCCAAAATTTCAATCTATTGAAAATGTGGATAAAGTTTCAGTCCCAAAACTGTTGTACACGTGTATTTATTTGATGTTACTGGTTTATTGTTTATTTCATAGAGACATTGTTCCTAAATAATGAATAAAACAAAAGCTAATTCATACAAACTATACTTACAATACTAATGGGACAAGAATCATAACGTTACCTTACAACTACGTATGAACAAAAGTTAATGGAGGCAAACTATGTAAAACTATAGAGAGAATATTTGAAATAAAGATTGATATTATACAACTAAAAACTAATGTGGATAGATTATACATGTACAAGTAAGCTCGATGGACCGTTTCAGTCGAACACCGCATAAGCCACGTCCCTTGTTCTATTTCGAACACCTCCATCAAAAACAGCTCTTGACGGACATAAAAGCCCGCCTGAGAATAATGCGGACTGAGTTCTGCTGAGCTTTCATTGCTAGCGGCTCTGAAACTCTTTCGGAGTGGACCAAAGAAAAATGCTATGCCTTCTTTGTTGACGGCTGTATCCATCGAGTATGGAAAACCTGTCACAGATATACGTACCCTGCTTTACACGTTCCATCTCTGTCCTGCTAGCGCTACGCGCTGTTTTTGACGGAGGTGTTCCAAATAGAACAAGGGGTTCTATATGTTCCATATGGCGTTCGACGGGAACGGTCCATTGAACGTTAGCTTGAAAGTTTATCTGTGTTGGTAGAAATCATTCTGAAACAAAGTTGTACTTCCACTTATAAATTCCTCAGTACTTGACAAAGACTCGGGTTGGACAGTCGAACATTTGGGTAACTCCAAATTTTTGTGTTGGAAATTACAGTTCAACGTTGCTGAAACGTTATTAGCAAAATGCAACTAAAGTCAGAGTGAACTTAGTCGGCCGGGTAAGCAATCCGATATGAAGATTATGATAAGAAAATCACGAAAACTTATGTTGGTAAACTAGACATAACCAAATCATACTTAACAGTGCGATGATTGCAATACACTAGCTACTCTTGGCTCTTAAAATTTACATTACATGATATAGAAAAACGGGCGAATTTGGGGCCATTTTCGTACCCTTTTATCACCTTTACTTCCAAAACCGTGATTGCCCTAGACCGAAAAGGATTGCGATTTTGTTATTCGTTATTCAGTTATCACCCAGTTCTCCATTTGAGTTCCTAATGCTATAGTGTCTATTCGAGCCATTGCCTTTGTCACACGCTTTAATTGATTGTCTGGTTATTTGTGTGTCCTTTTAAGTTTTAGACTTTGTATTTATTACGTTCTGTTTTATAGATCAGGGCTCCTCGAAACCAGCTTGCTCAAATAAAGCCGAAGGGACTTCCCACTAATCTGAAGATTTGATAAATAGATAAGTAAAATTTTAAAGATTATCTTATAGTAGTTACGATTATGTAATAGTAGTTAAACTAAATATCTACAACGAAAGACGAAGGAATAGACCAGTTCGGTAACTCAGGCTGCAATTCTGTACTTTTCCTCTGTTCCTCTTGCCTCAGAGGTGAGGCTAATTTCCAGGGTTCAGATATTCAATAAAAGCAAATATTTATACCTGTTCCCTTGGAAATTATCCGTTGTCATGGCAACATTCTAGAATTTCACCTCCCCAAACAGCTTCAAATACACTCCTCCTAGAACAGCCGAGATTACAGAACACGTAACCACGGTAACCAGGTAGGTCAGCTCGTAGCCGTTCTCCTGGGTTCCCAGAACGTACCAGGCCGTTGCCATGGCGACGTTTCCGGTCAGGGTCAGCACAACGTTGACCCCCAAGGTCGAGGTCGTTGTCATGGAGAAGTTAATGCTGAAGGTCTCCACGGCGGCGAGGATCCCCCCAATCAGAACGCCGACGCACTCGTGAAGGTCACCCACCACGACCAGCATCACGGCCTGGAGAGGTTTGTCATGACTTAATAAATTCAATACGATCCATGACGTGACTGCAAAAGAATGCTTTTGAAATACAACGCATAACGAAACACTCAAAACTTACACACTTCCTTGTCAACGAAATCCGTTTGAACAACTACTAATAAGAGATTTGGTCGCTCAACGTTGGCCACTTCAGTGGAAAAGAAATGACTAAAAAGGAAAAGTACCGGGTACAATGACATCGTATATATACACGTATAATGTCGTTGAATTGAAAGTACAAAAGAAAGTACAGAAAAATTTTAGATATGCATGAACTGTATAGATGAAAAGTTCATGGCGCCTTTACTTAATCTCCAAGTAGATGTTTCGATAGCAAAATGTCAACTGTCAGCCGAGACTGTGGTGACCACGGCAGCTACGAATTTGCCACCGAAACATCTGCTTGGAGATTAGTCCATACCAGCATGACGAGCCAGTGCAGCCCCAGGGGCAGGGTGAACCACAGGCGGAAGGCAGAGGCGCACAGCCCGACCGCCAGCACGCGTGCCCCGAGCTCGGGAACCTTCCACACCGCAAACAGCAGCATTCGGGACACAATCTGCAGCAGGAGTAAAGGGACGGGAGAAAGAACGTAGTACGCATTGTGACACACGTAGAAAGGCAAAATCCGTTTTTGCTAGGTCATCCAGTTTGTCCTAAGGGTGCACTAGTAGGCTCCTGCCACATTTGGGACAGTGCTCTCACCGCAAAAGCGCCACCTACATCGGCTACTTATAGCGGTGAGAAGCAGTACTCCAGTCAAAAGCTCTGATGAAGGTGTCTGACAGACATCGAAACGTTAGCAGGTGAGAATTCCCGGTTGTGTAAAAAGAATCTCCGATACTCTATGTTCTACCAACCTGATGAAATTATTTTCGGGGGTATCTGTATCTGTCTGTATCTATATAGCCATGCGGCGTAACACACCAGCAATGGTAATGTTTCTCAAGCTCTTATCTTATCTTTAAAAAAAATCTTTATTGGTTTTTCAAAATAATATTACAAATACAATAAGCGAACCATCCAGCAAGAACCGATATTGTGCAAATAATGTGACATCATATATAAAAATATTCATAGAAGTTCGGTGTAATCTTATATTATCTCATATCATATCATATGTTATCATATCATATCATACGTTAGATTATTCTATTTATCTTATCTTATCTTATTTTACCTTGTTTTACCTAACCTAACCTTACCTTACCTTACCTTACCTTACCTTACCTTACCTTACCTTACCTTACCTTACCTTACCTTACCTTACCTTACCTTACCTTACCTTACCTTGCCTTACCTTACCTTACCTTGCCTTACCTTACCTTACCTTTTATTGTTACTTATACGTAGAAAAGGCGACAAAAGACCCATTAGACAAGCACAATCGTTGCATCTTCAGATTCAGACCTTTCCCTGCGGCTGTTCTGTTTGTGGCGTTCCCCTTTCGGTCCCGTCATTTTTCAGCTCCAAGCAGATGTAGTGGAACACCACCACGGCTCGCAGCGCCCCCAGGAGAGCCACGACCATAACTGCAGCCCTGAGGCCGCTCACGCCACCCGACAGGAAAGAAATGTACACCTACACGTCGGGAGAGAGAAAAGTAAAGCATCCGTTCTTAGACTGACGCTTTTTCGACTAGAAGCGTAAAGCGCATTTTCGATAGTTTAATACTAGTGCAATGCTGCTATGCTGTGGCTCGCGTTTTCAGCCAAGCACACTGATATAACTTGTTGAAGTGAACATTACATATTCATTTATTTATGGTCTTCGGGGTGGTACTTTCAGTTACTGAGTAAATGATTCCCAATGTAAAATGTTGTTATTAAGTACTATTTCTGTCAGGAACCCCAGACTGTTTAAAGCGCCGACTAGTAATCAACGATGGTACTGCAGCCTCGACAAGGGACTGTACATGTATTCTAGTATTCCTTTTTCAAAACTAGTTGTCTGAAATGTTAGGACGACCGGCTATACCATGCTTTTGGAATACCAAGATTAGAGCACCCGTCGAACACGGACAGTTGCAAAACAGGTTACGTAGAGGCAGTAAGTTTCATACCATTTTTGAGGCCGTGGCGGCAATGCCAATGGTTGTTAACCACTGTATCTGGGACACGGTATTGGACGGTGGAGCCAAAGACCTTTTACCTCCCCAGCCGAAGTCAGGTACCCACTTTCACAACTGGGTGGAGTGAGGGAAGTCGTTAAATTTAAGTGCCTTTACCAAGGGCACAACATCAGTGGCATGTCAGGGGGTTCAAACCCAGGACCTCTGTGTTCCGGGTCAAACACCCGAACAGACCCCGAAGATCTTTAGAAGAAAGTTCACCTGCGTGCAGAGTTGTGGGAGCGACTGGTGCACCGCCGCCACCAGGTGCATGATGGGAGGGAACCACGCGACGTAGTCCGCCCCTCTCGTTCCCAGTCCCCGCCAGATGCGGAGGAAGATGACGACGTAGTCGATGACGACACCCAGCTGCAGCAGGTGCAGCAGGTAGAGCGCGGTTCGACCCCGGGTCAAGATGACGTCATCGAACGACAGAAATACGGCGGCCAGGATCTGTAGAAGAACCGACGGTCCCACCACGAACCCTAGCGTCAGCCACGACCTAACGATATTGATCAATGATGAAGACCTTTATTGTACACATATACCCATTGGGTTTAGTACAGGTCAGAACACAAGAATAGTATACAGATACGAATTCGAAATATACGATAAAAACATGTCATACATAGCATACAGGTACGATGATAAATACATACGATTCATCTATACATTGTCAAATTACTACAAGAATGATAAACTACATGGGTTCGACTTCTCAGCACCGCGGCTTGATAAATGAAGGTTAGGCATGCGGATAAACAATACATAAACAGCAGAAACGTCGGTAAGTACATCTCCGAGTTTTATCCAGTTAAATTCGGTCTTTATATAACAACATTTATATGCCTGCCACTTTTGATCCATTACTGATATCACGTGTTTGCAAGATCACGTGATTGGTCAATCGAACCTGAAGAAGGCTGCCGAAGAGAAGGCCGACAATCTATCAATCAAGTTGGAAGACAATACAATCCTCACTTTACTCAGGTGTAAATGAGTACCTAGCTCTTCTAGAGTTGGGGACGGCCCTCGGATAGGACGTTAAATGGAGGTCCCGTGTTTGAGGAGAGTCACACCTTGAGCACGTAAAAGAACCCACCACATCTTTCGAAAAAGAGCAGGGGCATGCCCCGGTGTGAGTGGACCAAAAACATTCCGGCCTAAATGGGGTAGGGAATTTTCCGAGCAGCCTTCGTAACCCCTGCTTCTCCTTATGTGTCAGTGAAGTCAATACTTGTCTCGAGCATTGATTTTTCTGACCTAGGGTGAAGAGATGCTGCTACAGTAACAATTGAGCCGACTTTCTTCGTAAATCGATGGCAACATCAGGCTCTGATGAATTTATTTTAAAAAAAAAGACGTAGTACTAGTGGTGGCGCACTCAAGTCGACAAAGTGATCTTAGCGCCACCACTTAACGTATACATATACATATACATAAAAAAGACATAAAGATGAACAACATAAGCTGAAAAACAAAATTGTAACGACATATGATGACCAACTTGTATAAATGTGATGGACTTAATAAATGTGTAAGAAGCAAAGGATACAGTATAACATAAAGTTGTTGAAGGCGCAAGTCCGATTCTCTACCCCAAGTGCGAAAAAACGAATTGAACACAAAAACTTAGTTAGTTAGTTATCGACTAGAGGGATAACCCGATGGAAAGTTAATAAGTTGATACTAACCAGCCCAGGTGTCCGGTGTCGTGATACCTGGCAGCCAGAACCAGCGAGAGGATGACGTCAGCCACGTACAGTCCGAGGGGGACCGTCACAGAAACGAAGATTTTCACCGCTCGATATTCCCACATCTCACTGATGACGTCAGCCACGCTGCCGCTGCTGTCAGGGTTTGCGCTATCTAGCTGCTGTTCTCCAAGGTCAGCCGTTATTGTGATGGCAGTCTGTGCGTTTCTGCCGTCCGGTTCCGCGTTGCTATTCAATAGATCACTGTTCCTCTGAGTCAAACTGTCCAAGACGTTGCTGTCTCTTCCTCTTGTGTTCACGTCCTTTGGACTCATGGCGGACGCCCTTGTGCTGTCCACCTGCTCTCTGCTGTCGCTGACATTGCTGTTCTCCCGTCCGACCGCCTCCTTTAGTTGTTGTAGACTCTCGGCTTTGTTACTTGTATCTGACTCGTCGGCGCTGTCCGCACTAATATTGCTGTCCATTCTTACCGTGACGTCGGTTAACTCGATGTCCTGATTCTCCATGCTGTCGGCTTTGTTGATGTTCCGTGTCCTGTACTGTCTATCGAGCTGTGTCCGCACTCTACCAAGTTCTATCTACATGTAGCCTCCACCAGGCCTTCCTACGAGTGTATGGAGTTCAGCAAAAAAGGTAATAATTGGCCTTAGAGTCAGTCCACAGTGAGGGTCAATAAACCCTCTGGTAGCCTAACTTCCCTGGCAAATATTTTCCCTATACCTGGCGTTAGTTAGTCTGGTAGAGACTAAGTTCTATCCGCATTCCATGGACTATCCCGGCTAAGATTCCTAGATCTCAGTGACAACAAGAAATAGTATATAAAAGAAACATTTGAAGGTTGAAAAACGGCTAGAGATATCGGAAAGTACTTCTTGGGTCAACATTCCGTGTCACCTGGATTGTAATTTTCAAAGCTCGTTACACCACCACCACCCTTCTCGTAAATGCAAGCTCGTGTGTTGCCCTTTTTTTGCGGTCTAAAATTGAATTTTTGCCACCTAAGAATGAAATGTTGCGATCTTTACACAAAATGTTACACCGTCAGAGTCTCTATTGTCTCAAAGAGCAAGAAAAGCTCACCTGTGGCAAAATATTGCGTTGCAATTCGACGAGCGTCCCTGCATACATACTTCGTGCTTGAATGTAAAAATGAAACATTTATGCGGCACTTTTACGACCAAGTCAGAAATATGTCGGGAAATCGCTTTGTTTTGATATCATGTATCGTTCACTTGTATGTGTCGTATCATGTGTAGTTAGGATTATGGAGAAAGATTCGATGTTACACGTTTACAATTACATGTCTGGTCATCATAGAATATTTTCTCCAATTACATGTATCTTCATTTCGACTTGGCCCAGAGCTGCATTTTCAGTGAGGCACACGTGACATGGTCACTCCTACAATTAGGCACATGTGACATGATTGTGTTTGACATCCGAAGCTCCCTATAAGCCGGTTTTACGGCACCATCCAAAATGACGAATATACAATGTAACCCCTAAAATATGACCAAGCGGCTTGACAACCTCCGCACTTCGTAAGCTTGGAATTGATTTGATCCATATACACTGTATATATATATAGACGCACGCACACACATTCCTAGATCCTACACACAAACACGCATGATCATACACCCACAATATTGTTGATTGCTATTCTGTTCATGCAAATCCATTTGTACCATCCTAAATATTGTCTTGTCAGCAGTGCTAGCCCCTTGTAATAGCCACAGGCTAGTTGGGCAAATGTGTCCTGAACTGCCAAACCAATATAAACAAATACACATACACTTTACAATGTATATACAGTCACACACATGATGCATACACACTGAGAAAGACACAAAAAATGATTCTATTTACTTTATTAAAGAAGTTCTGTAAGCCAAGGTGCAAGAAAATATATCAGTCCACAAACATTAGCATTAACGTTTTTGTTCACAGAAGTTTGTCAATTCTTATCAAAGGTGCAAGTCTTACACAAACGAAGGCGCATGGACGTTTCTATAAGGCAACGGAGCAAAACTGATTCTGAACATCGGGGTGGATAACAACACACACAGCAGGCCCAGACGACTTCAACATATGAAACACTGTGTTTAAGTAGTGGTTCCACATAGACAAGGCCACCGAGCATCCATAAATTTGAAAGATCTCTGAAACGTCTTTGAGTGAGCGCTCAAAGGTCTTTCAAAGATCTCTTAACTCGTGGCCATCCAAAATTTGGACACATCTCTCAACCATCTTTCAGTGAGCGCTTGAAGGTCTTTCAAAGATCTCTTAACACTCTCTATGGTCTTCCGATGATCTTCCAGAGGTCTCATCGGTCTCTGTCCTGTGGCAATAGTGCTTCAGTCACAAGGTTCATACAGTCTATAGGCGGTGGAGGGACCAAGCAACAAGTACATGTGTAATGTATATGCCCATGGCAAAAACATGGCAACCTAGTTAAGTCGTTAACATGGATGAAAAATAAGCCAGGGCTTTTGCCAGTTTTCAATTTTTGTTGTTGATGTGGCATCAGATTTTTCATACAACCATGATGGACATATAAATTTTGGTATGAAGTTATGGCATAGTTTGATGAAAGTTCAGTTTTTCCACAACGGAATATGCTTGAAACTACAATTCAGGAATACAAGAGAAGCCAAAGGTTTTATGCACGAGGAAAAATGTGTCAAACAATAGACTCTAGCAAAAGCCCTGGAATAAAAGCTCTTACGGTGACAGTGACAGAATTCTGCTTGTGTTTCAACATAAAAGCAAGCAAATGCAAAATGTTAACAAATTTTTGAGTCTCAGATCACAGGTGGCACTAATGTCATGTCTATGGCTAAAACTTTGTACATCAATGAATCGTCACCAACACAGCAGTATGGTTCTATTAGTCGGACACACATCTACACAATTCAGGGGCACACAGCACCACCCACCCATCTCTGTCTACTCCAGTCTCAGTTCTGATTCATTCTTCAGACTTTCAAACCACACCAATACAATCTGATCGTTCTTGGAGTGAGGAATAAAAGAACCCTAAACATGTCGTGAAAACAACATGAAAAGGGTGACAAGTTTATGCTTTAGATTTCAGGGATTGGGTATAGTCAGATTCAAGTTATCTTCCCAATTGCCTCTGTTTTAATCTAATGGTATTTTGCTCAATATTTATTCATATCCAAAAACCGAAGAAATAAATTGGTGTGACCTGATAAAGCCGTTTCCCAAACTCTAAGAGCACAATGTTAAAAGTCTTGCATTTCAATCTGATACTAGATGTACAGCAAAGTTTCATAATGTTGTTCAAAAGAAAGGAAGACCATTCTTTCTTCTATGTATGTTATCATATCTTCCTTTCTGCAACAACTAGTGTGTGTATAGGCTTTGGAAATTTGCTTGAAATCCCAAATTTTGAGTCTTTCCTGATTCTAAGTGACCAATGTTGATGCTTTTTTCACCCCAGAAGTGTACTTGAAAGTCATCCCATTGCTGAGCACAGTTCTAACTACTAGTAACATCTTTTACATAAGGCACTTCCACTGTAGTGTAGACCATGCGACTTCTACAGTGGGTTTCAGGGCCCCCTAGCAGCTTTCATCCAAAACTGCAGCTGTTTTTTTGTTAAGACTACTCTTGCCATACAAAATTGTAGTTCAGCCACAAATTTGGCTGCTGGAAAAAACACAATCAGCAACAATACGTGTAAGTTGTGGTAGTACAAATAACGAAACGTTACAAATTACATGTCTACGTCCGAGCTATTCATTAAGTACACAAAAGTCTACTTACACAAATCATGGGCACATAACAAGAAAATCAAGTACAAAATGTCTCACACAGTACAAGGTATAACAATGTAAATCCTACACACTCGCTTACAAATACAGCTAGCCTTGTTTAATGTAGGTATTCCAAACAAAAATTTTCATAACATTTCCCACTCATAAATTGTAATTTTTCAAATATATACCTTACTTAATAAGAGAAGATGACATATTCTTAACGAAGCCAGTAGCTCAAAACGGGTATTGGCAGTTTCCAAAACAACTGGCTAAGTGCTTCCAGCAGCGTTGGAATTCCTACCAAATGTTATTTTCCAGCTGCAAAGAATTACATTTACAGGAAGTGCAAGCAGTCTTATATTCATCGTCTAACCGTCTCACATAAAATGCAAACAATTCTAGTAAAACATTGGTAACGGGGGAAAAAAACATCTGATTTGTGCAACGGGGGGTCGTATGTACACTCTCTGCAGCGGGGTTAAGGCTCCACCCACGAGGCTTCGCCAAAAAACATGGCACATGGACAAATTCACTATTCTACTGACAGCTACATGTACACTTGCGCAAAAATGGATCAATTTCCACCTCAAGATGACGCTATTTGGAGGGAGAAGTTGGGAGGGGGAGTAAGAAACAATATTTACACTCTCGTACAGCTTATCATACCCTACAGTCGTTTGATAGACTCGATTCTAAACAATTCTCCTGGACGCTTACAGGAGTTTTCAAGAAATGCAACACTAAAGAAACAAAGCTTCCCTCGCAATCCTTCAGTCCTCGTCATCACCTACAGCACGCCTCCTGAAACCTTTCCTTCTACAGACTCTCACATTCTCTCATTCTGAAACCGGCTTGTCTCTTCCAAAGCACCCTCTCCTCTTGCTTGCTACTTTTGGAGCTTTCTTTCCATCACGTTTTCACAGCTTCCTTCACACATTAGGACCTTCCGACACCATTGCTAGCTGGCTACATTCGGGGCCTTTTTGCCCCAAAATGTGCTGGGTGCATCCTCCGTACCATCTTTCCATCTAAGAGATCAATCGTCACGGCAACGCAGCGAGAAACGTCGGACACACGACGCACACACAACAGTCCAAGCGACACTACAGATGGAATGTTTACAATTTCGGGAATGGATGTGGCAAAATTATTCATGAACAGTCTTGCGTGCCTTGCACGCTTGTGATCGCAGGCAGCTTAATTTTCCTCCAAACAATCATTTTATGCCATTTCTAATAACAATAAAAAATGAGATAATATAGCCAACATTTTGAACTTATCACTACTTAACTGTGCTCAGTGTTCAACACAGACTTGATTATAGGTGACCACAGTAGGAGAAATTCCTACAAACGTTCCCCAAGTTGTGATCATCGATTACGTATCAAAAATATTCTCCTCGATTTGAAGCAAAGCTGTACACGTTACTGTTTACATCTGGGGGAGTTTCTCCCTTGGTTTGTCGTGGGTGGGTTCAGACCCAGGAGTCTGTGGGTTTCTGTGGGTCGGGGTCCTCCAGCTGGAACGTCCGTGGGTCGGGGTCGTCCACGTAGCCGTAGTCTTGAGCAGGTCGGTTCTTGTCCTTGTTAACCTGCTAACAAGAACAGACACATCAGCTGAAGTCACGTCATCAGGACCATTTTTCCTCATGACCAGGTACATACAGGGCTCGAAATACTGGGCGCATGTGCACCTGTGTGCACCTAATTTTTGACTGTGGGTGCACCAGTGCACCAAGATATTTTTGTACTCTATAGGGAAACGATTCTCTTGTATGCTAGTATACAAAATATTCTTGAAATGTAAGTATCAGAAAAAGCAATATTACCTTTTGTTGTACTTTATTTGATGTATTTCTTGGTTGAAATTTGAAATCTGATTAGACTTACAGATTGCAGTTCTTAAGAGAGGCAGAAGCGTCAAACTTATGTTTTGTTGACATTCAACTTTCTTTTATGTGGTGCATCCAAAATCATTTCTGTGCACCTAATTTTTTTTGTTGGGTGCACTACATGTTGCACTTCTAAATGTTGCACTTTTGACCCTACTTTTAAAATTCAAAACTAAGTGTTACACTTTATGACTGCACATTTAATAAGTTCTACTAAATGTTTCATTTCTAAATGCATCACTTTATGACCCTATATTATAGGTTTAAATTATATACTTTATGACCCTACTTTTGATACATACTACTAAATCTTTCATTTCTAACACTGTAAGGCTCTACATTAAAAATGTATTACTAAATGTTACCTTGTTTCTAATTGTTACACATTATAACCCTACCTTTGAAAATAAAATGTACAACTTAATGTTACACTCTAAATACCACACTTGGTGGCCTTACCTCTGAAACACACACTACTAAATGTTACCTTTCTAAATGCTACATGTTTTAGTAATACATCTAATATAATGAAACACATTACTGAACGTGACACCCAACGAACGTACCTTTGCATACAGAGGCTCAGAGTTTTGGTTGGGTGTTCCGAACACCGGCACTCCCCCCACCGGTGGCTGGAAGTTCTGCTCTGGCCTTGTGTCTCTCTCCACAGTGGCGTAGCCTGAAAAAGTAACTCTCTCAGTAAGCATCTATAAAACTCACAAGGTCAAGTCTAGTGCTGTGTACCTAGTAACCAGTGCTCTCACCAGACTTTTTTCACAGCATAGGGGTCAAGTACAGAAGGCCAATTTTGCGTGGCACAAGTCATGCGCAGACACTTTTTTCTGCCTTTTGAGGGATAAATTCATTCTTAAGCCTAATATCAACTTCTTATATGATTCATGAAGTGTCACAAGGTTCTCCCAGAAAGAAACACGCCTATCCTGATTGAAACACAGTGTAGGGGTCCAGATCACAGTATAGGGGGCCCCTATGATGAAAAGGCCTGGCAAGAACACTGGTCACTGTACCTGTAAAATTGTTCAGGTACAGGTCCAATTCTGAACATCAAGTGTACCTGTACCTGAACATCAGAAAATAGAGCATGATCCATTTCAAAGTCAGGAAATTTTGCCAGAAAGTTTGAAAACCTGGTTCATGTGAGAGTCCACAAATTTTGTCAGAAGGTCAGAAAACTTGATTGAGAAAGTCAGGCAATTTATCAGAAAATTACATTCATAAGAAAGTCAGAAATTTAGAAAGTCAGGAAACATTATTACAGTATATGAAAGTCAGCAAATTCTGTCAGAAAATGACAAAATTTCTTTTTTTCTCAGAGTTAGGAAATTTGGTCAGAAAGTCAGAAAACTTTATTTCCATGAAAATCAAGAAATTTGGTCAGAAAATTCTATTCAAATGAAAGTCAGGAAATTCTGTTTATTCATATGAAATTCCATAAGTTGATACAATAACTCTATAATAAATTAGAAATATTTAAGGAAGTCATGAAATTTCACACCCACCTGGAGTCAGGTCTGTCATTGGGATCTCCTCTGGCGCACCCCGACCTGGGTCACCGCCTGATGGACAGAACGAGAAAGGTGAGACAACAACCAGGACGGAAAACTCCTATGTGATACCTACACCCACATCTGCTGCAATGGCTGAGTTGGTACAGTGCTCACCTTTTCATGGGTTTGATCCCAACCCAAGTCACACTCATACCATTGCTTTGGAAAGGGCTTCAAAAACCTAACTTGAAACCTAAACCTATGAGTTGGAAAAACTTGTTCTGGTGCCACAGAAACAAATTTCAATTGATTGCCAAACATCTGCTTTCTGTCAAGGAATTCTGTTGATTAACACATTTTGCTCTATTACCTTACTTTTAGGCTTAAGTGGTTGAAATGAAGACTCAATCTAAAAGAACTGTACAACCTCTCTCATAAAGTGGTTGTCATTCCAGTCATCTGGCTCGTATCAACTCTACTCAAAATCTACATACCTAAAATTACCTGGGGACAAAACGTTATCTCTGTCTATGTGCACTGAAACTACCCATGCCTGTGTTATATAGAAAGACATGCCTGTCTTTGTTTAAACCAGCAACAGTGGAGAATTTTTGGGAGACTGGCCGGCTACAATAAGACTTAATGAACAGAGAATGACACAGAGCACTGACAGGTTTAAAGTGTGCTTCAATGATAATTACACTTCAACCATGTGACATTGAAAGCATGGACAGGATTACTAATGGATCTGCTAAAATCACCATACTCTGTTCAACTTAGTTAAACTTGTTAACACACTTGCATGTATCTTTTCGAATTTCACGATTTTACATTTTTTGTAATTTTGGATTGTACTTTTTGCCTGGTCATTCAATTTTCTAGTCCAAGAGCAGTTTGAGTGTCATGATGGTAACTGTGAATGAAGCAGACATTGCTACAATAAGTTACTAGTATCATCATTGTTATCATATGCTATCATAGTGACCAAAGAGTTTTTGCTATGGGACTGAATCATGGGTGGTTACTATGGTAGTGACCCATGGGTCGTCGCTACCCGTATGTTACTGACCAATGAGTTTTTGGCATGGAAATGACTCATGACTCGTTGCCATGTTCCCGACCCATGGGTGGTTGCTATGTTCCCGACGCATGGGTGATTGCCATATTCCCGACCCATGACGTGTTGCCATGTTACCGATGCATGGGTGGTTGTGATAGGAGCCACTGGGGGTTGCTATGGTAGTGACCCATAGCGTGAGTAGTTGCTATGTTACTGACTGGTTGCTGTTCTACTGACCTGCAGGCCTGGTGCCGTTGTCGTGGGAGAAGTCCAGCTGCCTCCTGCCCGAGGCCTTGTCCTCCGGCATGGTGGAGTAGGCGTTGGCGTTGCCCTGCGGCGCGGGGAGGGTCGTGTCGTCGTACTCCAGCCCCGCCCCAGGGGACGCCCCACGGGCCATGGTGGACCCGGGGGGTCGTGCGGCGACCCGCGCGGGCGGGAAGTGCGAGGCGTTCCAGCCGTCCTTCTTGAAGACGGGACGCAGGTCCTTGAAGGACCACAGGGTGGCGAGGACCTGGCGGATATCAGAAAACTTGATAAACGTTGTGTAAAAAAAAGACTTATCTCCATCCAGTTTAGCTTACTGAAGAGCTACAGTATCTACAGGTTTATTGTAGCGGGAAAATTCCCCTAGCTCTTTTTGACAACTACAATGAACCATGGCGTAACGTCCCGTCCTAAGGACTGCGAACCTATACCAGCTCTCACCGTTATGTATGTTGCGTCATGTATGTGTAATAAAATGTGTATACAACTATACATTTATTAGGACTTTGAATGATGTAAATGTATCTTTGTTGTATATCTTCCCTCATGACCTTAATGAAAAGCTCTAATGAATAAACAAAGGTTCAAACAAACAAACAAACCTGCCGGGCCGCCCGTACCACCTCTGCCGAGTACTTCTCCCTGGTCTTGTTGATGGTGACGAGCCTCTCGATCCCGCCCGCGTCACGCAGCGACTTCGCGTTCTCCATATTCTTCGAGATGACCTCATGGAGAGTGTGCAGTATCGCCACCATGGTCGGCTCGGAGGTCTTCGGCGCGCTGTCTCCTCCGGGCAGCCTATAGACGAGGTCCCGCATGGCGTACTTCCCGATCAACTCCTTGTTCCGGTTGTCGAGGGAGAGGTTGCGCAGGGCGGTCGCCACGGCGCGCACCACACGATCATTGTCCATCCGTATCAGCTCGACCAACACGGGAAGGCCCTTGTCCTTGCGCACCATGGCACGTACGTACGCCGCCCACTTGTTGTTTCCCGCGGACAGGTTCTGCAAGGCGCCGGCCGCCGCCTCGAGAGTGTCGTGGTTCGAACACTCCAGTAGTAGCGACAGGTACGGACGAACCACCTTAAAGCAGAAATTCAAAAATTGAAATTAGTTCTGTCATACTTATAGCTCTTCAAAATAGTAATACAACAAAGGGTTGTGGTTGGAACACACTAGCAGTAGAGACAGGTAGGGAAGAACAACCTTTAAACAAAAATTCAAAGTTCAAATTATTTCTTGGGCAGTGTAAGGCCAAAATGGGAATACGACTTTTGTGCCAAAGCAATATCCAGACTTTGCTATATCTACTATTTGCAATTAAGTCTACCAAGTACTGAATTGGGCAGTATATTAAAGGCCCAAAATGGGAATACGATAATCATTATAGTGCTAAAGCAGCTCAGACTTTGCTGTTCATACTATTTGAATCTAAACTTGATCCCCCCACCTCAGGCTGCCACAGCAGTTCCTGTCCCCTTGCCGGCTCCGCCCGCTGAGGGATGGGTCCCGTCCCGTCCCACTGCTTGATCCCGCTGTCTTCCGACTTCTTCTTCCCCGAACCGAAGCAGCTCGTGGGGGATTTCTTCTTGGGCGGCGGCTGGGCGGACTTGGCTGGCTCCGCCAGCTCGTAGCGCTGCGCGTTTGGCACTTCTTTGGGCAGCCGGAAGGAGAGGTTACGCAGCACGCACATGCAGTTCTCCACGGACTTGTTGTCCATGTCGTTTTTACCGATGGCGGTCTGGAGCACGTGTAGGAGGGCGTCGACCAAGCCGTCGCATTCCCGCATCTTTCGTCTCGCGTCTGGGCCCGCAGAGCTGTAAGTGATATTTGTGAAATTTCAGCAACCTTACATCAGATATTTGTTTATTATAATCACAAAAAAGCCAACGTCCATAAGGCGACAACAATTTAAGTTCTTGGTTAACGGATTTTTCTTGCAAAATTTTAGCACTTAGGACATCATTAAAACAGAAGGCTGGGGTGAAAACTTGCACCTAACCCTGTTCACTCCCTGAAATTGTGTGCACCAAAGTACAGACTTTTCTCTGAGATTCTATTTGCATGTTGATTTTCCAATCTAGCATTCATTTGAAAAATTCTGTTAACCAAGAAATTAAATTGGTGTGGCCTTAGCAAGGTGAAAAAAAATCACCTTGAATTTGAGATGATTCACTTACATTTTAAAACGATTACAAACATACAAACAGTTATATACAATTTGTACATTTAGCTCATTGAGGATATAGCACATAGAAAACCACTGCTTAGTGCTTAATCTTATTTTATTGATGCACCTGACATTGCAAAGGCATCCTGTGGCGTTCCGGAACACGATGAACCACTGGTGTTTTGCTTTCTTGATGGGTTAGGCTCAAGTGAGCAAGTATTGTGTGTCCTGTCTTATATAGACCAGGTGTAAAGTACCTTAGGCAGCTTAACCAAGGCATCTTATTTCATTGACTCACCTGACGTTGCGCAGGCATCCCGTGGCGTTCCGGAACACGACAGACCACTGGATGTCGCGCGGCTTGCTGTCGGCGTCAGGCGCGGCCTCCCAGCCGGAGTGCGGGATGATGATACGGTTGGTGAGCACGGTGAGCGCGTCGTCGATCACCGCCTGCTTCAGCGGAGGGTGGGACGAGAGGTTCCACAGGACCCCGGTCACCAGCTCCTGCACCTGCACGGCAAACAGAACGTTTTACTGTTTGTATATATGTTTACTGTAATTCTTGATTTGTTAAGGGTAAGTTAATTTTAGCTACTTCAACTGTCACTAGTCAACCATAAAATGTCATCATCACTAGTGTTTGATTACTAATCTTTGAGACAGTGACGTTTGTTCCCACCGTTAAAATTAAATACATGTACCATGAACTACTCCCTTTCCCCCGAACCACTAAAATTACCACCTGCATTGTTAAAGGATTTACAGTGTACGTTAACATAATCATATGAGTCTGCAGCTCACATAGCTTTTCGACAAACTGCTAATGTTGCATGTGAGGGTATACTTCTTCAGCTGCTACATGTACTTGTCAATACATACCTTTTAGCCTGGCTTGCAATATCTTATTAATGAATTTGTCTGTGAAGTATGTTAGGCTTGTTGATGTGTCATAAGTCCTTGAACCTTTTATTTAATGAACAGAATATGTAATTTAGCCCTTGGTCTGCCAAATGTGCTTTGAATAAAACCCATTTTTAGTATCATCATTATCATTACCTCAGTGTCGGGTGTCTTCCTCAGCAGACGGACCAGTGCGGGAATCCCGTTGGCGTTGTTGATGGCGCTCTTGTTCTCGTCGTTCGCCTTCCCGTAAGCGAGGTTTCTCAGTGCGCCCGCCGCGTTACGGTGCACATCCGGGCTCGGATGATCCAACAGCTGCACCAATTCAGGGATCCCACCGAGCGACCGGATCTTCGCTTTAACAGGATCATCACCGTAGCAGAGGTGCTGAAGGTACGCCGCCGCGTTCGCCTGTGGAGAGAGAATTTTACTAGTATTTAGTAAAAGTTACATGTCACAATGTTATTGTCATTGATTTGTATAGGCCATTTGTCACACAATTCAGATGTCTTTAACGGCTGCGAGGTGATGGCATAATATGATTTTATTGCATTGATTGTACTATTTGCGAAATGAATGAATAAACCAATGATGGTAGAGAAAGAGGAGAGATTGAAGTCTTCGCTCACACACAGCTTCTCTATTTCAAAATAATAAATATCCACACTATCGATAAATTGGAACATGGAATAAATATGTGCCACATTTCAAGTCAAAAAACATGTATGCTATACTATACCTGTACAGGAGGGTGCGGCTCTCGTAGCATCTCGATGAGCTCCGGGAGGTCTGGGTCACGCCAGGCCATCGGGTCTCGTTGCGCGCTATCGAGGGAGGGCGTTCGTCCGCGCAGCGAACCCATACTTCCCGGAGTCTCTGGTTCGGCTAGTGGCGCCCGCATGACGGGTGTTCCCGGGTCTTCCATGTACGACACGGGAGCGTAGTTGTCGCTGGCATTGACCGGCGGCTGCCCGTTGTAGCTGGAGTACTCCCTGCTCGGGGTGTAGGGGTTGTGGTAGTCTTGCCTGGAATATTTCGGAATAACATTTTTTTTAACTTTTGGAATTCTTTGCATATGAAATCAGGATTATGCTTCGTTTAGTCCAGTGGAGCTCTGTTTAATTTACTGTCTAACAATTGTATCAGTTTTGTTCTTTGTACAGTCAAACCTATACAAGTAACCGCATCTACATGAGGACCGCTTGGACAATGTGACCACTTTTTGTGGTCCCTTAGATGATTTTTCCTATTCACACAAGCATATGTAAAGAATCCTGTCTATATTGGCCACCTGTCACATAGACTGCATTCTATCTGCCCATTAATGGTCTTGTTGGGCAGGTTTCACTGTATTTGATTTAATTACATTTAATGTAAACGGACGGAGGAAGAACAGTGTATAATTTGTGAAAATTGAACACTAACGGAGATCTGAAACAAACAAACAGACCTGGAGTAGTTCTCGGGCTCCCTGGGAGGTGTCGGGTTGTGGTAGTAGTCCCCTTCCGTGGACGGGTTTCGGTACGACGCTGGCCCGGCTTCCTCCATGATCGGCAAGGGCTCGTCCTGGAGCCTTTCCGGGACCTCACTGTACGGATTTCTGCCCTCGTAGGGATCGCTGTAGTTGCTCTGTGGGGGCGGCGGGTCCATGTGTCGTGGCGTCCCTCGGTTGGACGTGTTGTCGCCGCGGTACGGGTCGTAGTAGTTGTCTGCAGGATGGTTCCTGGGCATGACCTCGGTCACCGTGCGGGTGTGGATCACCTGTGCAGAATTCAAGACTAGAATTAGAGACTGGGCTAAAAAAAACAAGGACATGTAAGACTTAAATAAGAGAATGGGTTGAATTAAAAGACTCTTTTTACACAACCAAGAGATTTATTCCACCAACGTTTCGGTGACCATCTGTCTGGTTCACATTACAATTCTGACTGGTTCACATAGCAATGCAGCACAGGTGTTGCTGCTTATACATAATGAGATGCATTCCCAAACTCAAGAGAATGGGCTAGAAATTTTTGTCTTTCCCAATAAGCAAATTTCTGTCACGGACAGGACGGAGGGATGGGGCTTGGAAACAGCCCTGAATGAAGATCTTAATAAAACAAGACCACAGCACGTCCAGGTCAAAAGATACAAAAATTAAAGTCTTGCTGCAGTACCAACGTCACATACCAGGGGGCCCAAAATCGACCCTGAATTTCGGCTTCCCAACACCTGCCCACATACCAAATATCATTGTAATCCATCAAGAGGCTCTTGAGTTATGCTGACTGGAGTGGTGCGGAAACACAAATACACTGACAAACAGACAGACACACCCAAAATTAAATCTCCATTTTTCATGGAGATAATAAACAAACCTTGGTGACTGTCACGGACTCCGGCTGTGATGACGGGGGCCGCTGTGGGTTGGAGTGGGAGCTATTTATGCTGTGTAGCGATTGGTGGGAGGAATGGACTGGAGCATCCCCATTGTTTCCTCCATTGTAGCTCCTCTCTGGGTACCTGTATAAAGTACGAGGGGTGGATTCATTCTTCAAGCTAAGCAACATCTAGCTATCACAATGCAGTCATCTCTCATATTCCAGACATCTCTCTCTCTCTCTCTCTGAGTCTCTCTCTTTCTCTCTCTCTCTCTCTCTCTCTCTTCATTTCAACGTCTTTTATTCCCCATCATATGGGGGTTGTACGTGCTTGAACATGGATGGGGGAGCCCCAGAACTCCTCATCAAGTGCAAGTCAATCTGGAGCCGCATAGTTCCCGTTAAGAACATTTCTTCGGCCTGTTAGTGTAACACAGACCGGTTTCATGATCGTGTAGCTTCTTCAATGTACAGAGGCTAAATGACACTTCTCACTTATGTACCTTTCCAGTGCATACCGCCCTGGTAATATGATACCCTACAGGTGGTTGTGCTCTGACCTTAGTTGACCTACAGCATGACTTCCTCTATTGTGGCAGAGCGATTACACATGTTACAAAGTTGACACATTTGAAAATAAAGAGGAGTCCTCTGTGGGTACCTGTCGGGATGCGGCATGGCGTCCTTCATGCCCTCCATGGGGTCGTCGTGTGTGTCCATCACACCGCGCTCCTGTGGGAGACAGACAGCTGTCAATCATATATCAAACACTTTTCAATTCAAATTTAGGCAACATTGACTTAATTTCTGGCTTTTTTGTGAAAATTCAGCAAAAATTGAGCAAGACTGGTCAAGATAAAAACTGAATCTGACTATATTCACTGTGTTTTAAACATGACTTCTACCTACACAGACAGCTGTTATCAATCATCTATCAAACACTTAAAATGTAGATATAATTTCTTGATCTTTTCCAGTGAAGATACAGTATGAGGTCAAGATACAAAATGCATTGACTATAGTCACCCTATGTGTTTTCGTAATGACTTCTATGTACATGTATCACAGTGGTACATGCATCTGGAGCTTAAAATTAATTTTTTGGGAATGGTACACTGGTGCACCTAATCTAAAATTTTAGGTGCACAGAAAAAATGTTGGTGCAGGAAGATGTGATCTCACCTGAAGAACCTTTAGACAGGAGTCGACCAGCTGGGAACCCGACACCTTGGAGTCGGCGTCGCTCTCGTCGTCTTCTGGGGCGTGCTGCTGCGGAGGGCGCCAGTGGAACGACTCGTCCGTGGACGAGATGGAACTCATGCTGGAGAAGGAGAAGTCAAGGTTGTTTTAGTCACTGTAGTCAAGTGTAGAGCAACAACATCAATGTCATTCATATCACTGGAGGAAGGCCAATGGTTACTGTTGAACAGGGGGAGTCAAGGTATAGAATTCATAGCACATCTTTTAGTTTTACTTCACACATGCTGGGGAACAAGGAAGGCAGGTCTGGTTTAGTCAATGCAGTGCAAAATCAAGGTCATTTGTATTACTGAGAAGATAGGCCAGTGGCATGGTCACTGTTGAATAAAGTAGGGTCGAAACATAAAATCACCAAGACAGTGAAGTGTTGTTTTTTGGGTCCGTCACAGTGTATGTCCGTGGAGGAGATGGAACTCATGCTGGGGAACAAACAAGGAATTAAACTAATTTAAAGATGAACATCTCCTACATCTTAAAAGTTTGTGTACATTTCTTGTTAATCTCTCAGATTCTGGCTAAATTATGCATTTTCTCCACTGGCTCTGAGTCTAGTAATAGAGCAACATAAATGCATGTATAGCAGGACACTGAAGATAGTGTGTGTGTGTAGATGCACTTTACTGCATTCAAATTACAAAGCACAAGCAAAGAGGTAAAAGAAAGCCTCACTGTAAAGGAAGGCCAAGGGTTGCTGTTGAACGTGGGGTCAAGGTATACCCCTGGTGAAATACATAAACAAATAAATACAATAAATCCATTTGATATTGCAGTCAGAATTTTACTAGGGGTTTGAGAAAAGGGAGTAGTTTGAGGCATTTGATTTTTACAGGAGGAACAAAGTTCTTGCCTCTGCACTTAACAGGCATGTGATCAAATATTTACAACAATGAAATTTTAGCAGTTGAATAGTGACTGTCAAAGTCGCTAAAATCAAGTTACTCAACTTACTGTTAACAAATCAAGAACTGCAGTAGAAATGATAATCATCGCACATCTATTATCAATCAATCAATTATCTGCTAGTGTCAGTGCTTGCTAGATAAATATTTAGCAGCCTCTTGTCTTCTTGTGTGTAAACAGTAAACAAACTGGTGGGTTTAACTTTAATCTAGAAATTCCTACCACACAAGAAGCACATGTGATGTACATGTACATGTATAGCCAAACTGAATGGTGCATGCTTCTACTTTTCTAGCAGCCCTCCCACTAGCACTAGACAGGTAGGAGGGGCTCCATAGAACCCTGGACAGTCACAATTTGAGTTGCCAGTAAGCCAGGGTTACATTTCCAACCCAGCATCTGGCCTGGCAGTTCTTGAGAACGAAAAACGACATACAAGACAACAAAACACACAAAGCGTTAAAAAAAATAGTCAAATAATCAAATACTGGATAGTACTACTTCTACTACTACTAGTCAAGAGCATGCAGTAATCTTAATATATTTATTGATGTACAGTTTTATTTTTTGTTCCGGCAAAAAGCCTTGGGCTGGTTTGGAAACATGACCATAACACAGACTACCCATGACTCAGGTAAAACCTGACCACAGGTATGACACATCCCTCTTCCTTCCCAATGGGGGATGTCCCGGTCTGGAAACTGGTTTCCAAAAATGTCTAACAAATTTCCTGCTATGCTAATAACAAAATTAACATTCCAGGGCAGGAGACAGGAATAGAAAATGTGTGTATGAACATCGAGTTAAAATAAAAACAGGACATGGAGTTTGAAAAAAAAATTTCTAGGTTGCTAGGAATGCCAACTGCCAACTAAAAGAAAGATTTTCAAGAATGTATATGAGTCACATTGGACCCAGTTTAGAAATCGTACCAGTTCTTTGTTTAGTTTCTTAAGTTAAGGGGGTACATATAGTTTCTCCGTACACTTAAGTTCGTGACTAACAGCAAACAAAAATCCACAAGTGTGTATCTAAATATGGAGTACACGAACTCAGGGCTCGAAATTCAGTTTTGGGAATAGGTGCACTGGTGCACCCAACCTAAAAAATTGGGTGCACCAAAAAAATTTTGGGTGCACCACATAAAATAAAGTAGAATGTAACTATTGTAAGCAAAACCTAATGACAAACCTAATTTATACTGTAGCTCTTCATGCGCGTGAAGGCACGCGATCTCGGCACACAGTTTTGAAGCTTTCAAAATCGAAGTTAACTCAAATTCTACCATCAAAATCTTAAACAAGTACTACAACAAAGATTTTATTATTTTCTTACACTTAGATGTCAAGAATATGCTGTCTACTAGTGTGCAGTGATACCTTTACACATTAAACCGTACAAAAATATTTGGGTGCACCAGTGCACCCACAGTAAAAAATTAGGTGCACAGCTCCAAAATTGGGTGCACTGGGTGCACATGCACCCAGTATTTCGAGCCCTGCGAACTGGTCCAGGTTAGGTGCAGGTAGACATCAGAAATACCTGCATAGCACCAATCATACTTACACTACATCATGTAACTTGTATTCCAAGCCCTACTGGTCTAGTGGGTTATTGTACATACATGTATGTAGCCAATTTTCCCAAATTGTGGTAAAAATGCTGTCAAAGAAAAGTGAGAATCTCAGACCTGCGTACCACAATTGTCAAGGTTGCGCTTGGCTGGTCGGCACAGTTCCGACTCTGACATCACTTCTGGTGACGGCGGAACAATGAAGGTCAAACCTGAAGGTCACGGTGAAGACCCAAGAAAAGCCCTACTAAATAACCTGCGGGATCGGGTGTCACGTTAGCAACTTCACCTTTCAAACCTGCTGAACCAAAATCCAGCTGGACTGACGTACAAGGAACGACACCCAACTGCAAGCTACTATTTCAATACGCCCAACATTTCTTTTGGGGTCCGATTTTTCATCAAAAGTAAACAAATACTGTAATTCTTGATTTCCTAACAGTAACTTAATGTTAGCTACTTTAACGGTCACCAGTCGACTTTTAAAATGTCATCATCGCAAATATTTCATCACTAACATTTAAGACAGTGATATATTGTTCCCACTGTTAAAATTAAACGCTGTGAACTACTCCCTTTCCCCCGAAAATTACCGACCCATTACCTCATGGATTAATCATTTACTTCTTCTTCGCTTCAAGGCATCCTCATTTGAGGTGAATCATTTACAGTACACCCCAAAAATGAAATACGTGTGATCTAAATAAGACCAGCCAATAATCATTCTGGTCCTCTCTCCATGCGTCCAGCTTTTCATACAGGACTACAAGGTCTAATTCAATGAGAACAAAGGTGCAACGACAAAAAATCAATTCTTCACCCGCCCCTCTATTGACACAACGACACCGAGAGTCCATGAGAAACCTTTCAGGCCACAAACTGAAGAGGGAAGTTGTGTTTTCAAGTTGCATTGTATGTGTGTGTGTGTGTGTATGGTCCTGTCAATAATGCATAGGAATCATGTTTCAATACCAGAATTTTTAATTATATATATTTATACTGTAACTCTTGTTTCTTTCACTGTAACATTTATGTTCACTGTTTTCAAGGTCAACCCTGTACCGTGAACTTGAAAAAAATCACCAAGAAAAAAAACTGTTGTTATTATTCAAGATTCCTTGACACATCCGCTCTGTAAATAACTTGAAGTTAAAGTTCAGTGAAAATGTCCATCTTCCTTACACAGTGAAATTTTGCTACCGGGAAGAAAAAGTAATTACAGTAATAACAACCTAAAAGAAAAACTAGTTTGAATCATGTCTAGCAATACTTGAATCTATTTTCACTGTATAAAACTGTGTGTACCAAGGTACAGATGTAGACTTTCCCCTCATGCTTTGTTTTCATGTCCCAGTTCAGCATTAAAAGTCCAAGAGCCAACAAATTTAATTACTGTGGCCTGCACTAGAAGTAGAAGCTATCTATTCTCAATGGCTTCCAACAAATCTAAATTTTACAAAACATACCACAAAAGGTATTGCAAGATTTTTCATTCTACTCCTTTATTACAATACAAGGGAAAGCCGTCAAAAATATTTCTTATCAGTTGATTTATGTTCGTAATTTTTCCTGGTGATACACATAAGTTTTTCATTAGTGTTTGGATAGTTTGCAGAGTAGACCACACCCAGAAGTGACTACAACTATCAGCCGTTAGTGGGTTGTTTCATTAGCCTGCTGGTTTTGATACACTGGTGTCGCTTCTGCTAACATTTTCCCAGTCGCCAAATATTGGCTCTGTCTACAAAAACACAACAGTTTCACCACTTCTAGCACCTCATATGAAACCACACAAGTTTCCTGTCCAAAACCAGCAGATATCAAACTGGCTCCGGAAACAATATCAGGCAGAAACTGTAGCTTACAATCATGGAAGACTATTGCACTGTGAGTCTTTCTGAAACTTAGGCACTAAAATTTACAAATCTCTACGCTATGGAATGTAGAATAATGGTGCTGTCAGCTACCTTGTTGAACCTCGGCACCATCTTGCCAATTCTCAAACTTCAGGTAATTTTGCTTAATTTCTTCAAAACTTGATTGTTTTGGGGCATGTTTCACTCTCCCCAGACCTACACGTTATGTTCAGCGGCAGCTTGCTCTAAATGTTGAGCCCTGCGTGCAGTACCATGCTCCAGTTTACCTGTACACCTTACAAGGCTGTCTGACAATGCCTCACCACACACATCACTCATCATGTTACATGGACATTCCCTGGTTTCAACATATACCTGTTCACCCATGGCAGAACACTGGGCAACAAGGATGGCAGTCCTGGCTGTTCCCAATAGAGATCGGGTGCAGAGGATTTCCAGCACAGTCAGTATGGAAGATGATGACAGCACTGTAGGGATAGCAGGGAAGGACAGGAAGGTAGCTATACGCAGGATGGGGGAGGCTGCAGAGAGAGCCTCATGCTGGCTGTGGAACAGGAGAGAGGAGGTATGCTGGAAGCCTGGAGGAGCGGATGGGCAGTGAGCTGGCCACCACTGCCGGCCCGACAGCAGGAGGGTGTTACGGATAAGGGCCGAAACACCCAGTGAGAGCTGAACCGTCTGATGACATCCGACTTACTCCAAGCAACAGCACTCCACTCGCCCTAGGTGAGTGGAGTTCAACAAGCATCATAGTAATCTGATGTATTTTACCAAACGGCTGAAAATCTAGGTCATCTAATCTTGTACCTGTGGTTCTGTAAAAAGTTAGCCTGGATGCCAGACCCCCACTCTCTAAAATACTAGTATGCATTGTGGATGCCAGACCCACATCTCAAAGTAAAATATCTATTGTGTACGTGGTAGATATTTTAGAGAGTGGGGGTCTGGCATCCAAGCTAGTAAAAAGTATTTTACTAATACTATTACAGGGGTTTTTCTAGAACAATTAAACAAGAGGGAGCACACACAGTCTGTATGCTGGATATAAGCTAAAATCTGAATTCGACAAGGGGGTGCTGGGCTGAAACAAGAGGGTGCAGCACCCCTCTTTCCTGATTTAGATGAAGCCCTGCTATTACTGTTTTCCTTGGTTCTTGGACAACTCTATCATGCCTATGTGTAGCTTTCAAAATGGCAGTTCTGTACTATTTTTTCATAACAAATCAGATGAATCTTTCTACAGGTGTAACCTTCCAATGATGAAGCCCCTCCTGGTTTTGATAGCAATCTAAACTCTACACCAGTTCAACAAATTGGTACCACCTTGATTCTAGATTGACTGATAAGACTTGTGGTCTCTTGTTCTTTTCTGGTCAGGTAGAAGGTACGTGTACTTACCAGTTGTACGTTTCTACCTTGAACTGTCAACTCTGTCACGCTAGCGTCTGTTTGCTAAAAACTGGTGTTTACAAATGACAGGGCCCTAAGGACATCCCAATTTGCTTTGTGGGTTCTCGGGTTTAGAAAACTAATAAACTAAACCTGACGATCAACAAAACTTTGAGGGGAAAGTAGGTACTTTGGTGCTCAGTTTCAAGGAGTCATCATGCGTCAAAGTTCATCTGTGTTGGTAGAAATAGATATAATTCTGTGTCTAAGTTGAAAGTTGTAACTTCCAACCAAATTTTCGATGGATAAACTCCAATCTTTGTCAAACAATGCAACTTACAGTTAAACTTTGATGCAGACTATAAGTCAGGTCCAAGTTTTCCTCCCAGTCCTCTGTTTTCATTGCGACGTGGCTGATATTTGAAAATATAAACGTCTGAGAACCAAGGCCTAAACCAACACCACGGGCAGCAGCCATGATACGACAGGTCACTTTACCGCCTGTGTTTGACTTTGGACTGGGGGACAAACTGGGCTGGGGAAACAATGACTCAACAAACTATGCAGATCAATTCAGGACTGCAAATAGACCGTCAGTTCCAGGACCTTGTGGGCATGGTACGTGACAATGTACCAACAACAGTACCACTTTGACTTAAAGGGACAAGAATACAGCTGTAAACGTGACATAAGTATAACATGCACAGGGCTTGGAATACTTTTTTCTGCATACCATGGCTGGTGCAGTTATATTTTATATTCATTATCATGAGCTACACAAGACTAGTAATCCAGACAAGTTTTACTAGCACTACTCATGATCTTTGCCTCTTGTATTGGTCCATCAAAAAATATGTTTTGAAAGTGTGGCCCGTAGTACCATTTTGATTAGAATGTCATCTGCTGTATTCAAAAATGTTACAGTTTTTAGTATGAAGAACGCAGCCCATGCAGGTTAGGTGCAGGTAGACATCAGAAATGCCTGCGCTACCCAGCATATCAAGGGTGCTACTTTGAGCCCGCATACTGTACCACATCAGACTTAGTTACGGCAGAATATCATGTATTATATGAGAGCAGATTGCAGAACTGTTAGGAACATAGCTACGTCAACTACCATAACTTTCAGTAATCTGTCATGTTTCAAGACAAAAATGCCACCTCCTTACCCTTCAGATGATCATTGACAGATAAAACAAAAATAACCTCCATCCAAGGGCAGGCCAACAAAATCAGGATGTTTCGCTTGGAGGCAAATTTCCAGAATTTGTGACTTGTCATCTGAGCATCCCAACCATCTCATCTGCTAGCAAGAAATATTCCTGACATGTCACCTTTGACCTGACCCTGCGACCTTTGCACATATTTCTTACAGGTCCATGTTGGCTCAGTGTGCACCTGTAGCTGCACTTGCAGCAACTAACTTTTTAGTTACAACAGTTTAGGTACTACAGGTTTGGTCGTAGACAAGTCCTCACCATTATGTCTGGCCAATCGTCCTTTGTTTGTTGTTGTAAATCGCCATCTTTGTATGAGGACATATCTTCAATCTCAAATCAGGCTCAAATAAACAGTACTGTACTTGGAAGTTGTATTTTGGACTAACCTACCTTAAAAACTGTCAGACCACAGCTGTTTTACTTTCAGTTTACGGTATTCAGTTATATTTACAGGCATATGTACTGTACACTTGATGGTCAGATCAGGACCTTTACCTACACAATTTTTACATGTACAGGTACACTTCGTTCAGGCCTGGGACAGACATATATTTAATGGTACATAGCCCTACACCGCTACCTGTACCTGAGTTAACCTTAGCTTCACCCTTCCATATAGGTAACCCCACACCTCATAACTGGTTCTAGTCTACTCATAACAGGTTTGTAGGCACAGCAACCAGCAAGTAGCCTTCCTTCAGCATGGAAACAAACAGTCACGACCTACATGCTTTATTCCTATCATGGCCATACCACATGATGTCCTTCATTCTCTGACATCTTCCAGTGATATTTCTGTAGATAACAACATGTTAACAGACGGCTAAGGAAAAGTTGCATTTGACTATAGAGTTATCAACTCCCTGAAACTGTGTGTACCAAGTTTTTTATGCTGATTGTCCAGTTCAGCATTTTTTTTATTTAACACAGAACAAGCAAATTATATTGGTGTAGCCTAAGCCATAATGATGGTGTTTGAATTAAAACTTGTACTTCCCTTGGAATCTTTGAAGTATTACAGAGTAGAGGCTTTTTTTTCAAGTCTCGTGACAGAGTTATCTGTATTTGTATCTATCTAGTGATCTGTATAGCCAGTATAACTGCCCTTCATTGTGACACAGCAGAAATGTGTAATACTAATAGTATGCAAGACTTGCAGTACTGTGACAAGTTTTTCACCGTACAGGCGTACACCCACACAGTATTCCTGTGAATCTGCTATGCTCATAACAGTACACCAAACTAGTTATACAATTACAAGCTTACAGGTAAAGAAATGGGGGTCGTGTGGTGCAACGACAGCATGTTCGGCTCAGAACCAAGTGGTCCCGGGTTCGAATCCTGCCGTATCACTGATCTTGTGCTTTCAGGAAAGGCACTTTAACTTTCCCAACTTTCCCAACATGCCAGAATGGTCTTCATCAAGACCGTGGTATCAAAGAAACAAACAAACTCTGCATGTTTAGCTATAGGGTTAAACATGCCTCCAGGCAACCACAGCATGGTTTCAATTACCTCATCCAGGTGTTTCGCAGAGATGTCAAACTACAGTAATTACAACTTTACAATGGTAATTACACACAACTTAATTACCTGTTCTGACAGGCATGTCTACATTACATACATGTATCACAATGCCTTATCTGGTAGCTGTTGATAGAGGTGCTACATGTACAAAATCAGTGATATATTATCTAAAACATGTCTGTTCCGGTCAAGGTTGAAAAATCAGTTTCCGACCATCACTATCTCTGAGTTGCCTATCTCAAGGATGCAATTTGAAGGCCAACTATTTACATGGTTGTGTATTTATGTTGTGCATTGTTGCCACTACTGTCAATCTTTTTATGTAGACAGCCACCTGAAGTATATATATACATGTGGCTGACATGTATTATGGTGTTGTACAGTTATATTCAATAAATCAGGTCAATCTTTCTTTTGTGGATTATAGTTGTTATCGTCTCAGGGTACTTTTTCAAAAATCCAATTGTACTATTGTAGATATGAAAAGTTTAACTTTGATTTTTACATACAGAAATAAATACAAGTGAAAGTGAATGCAAATACAGAAGTCGGTCATTAAGTTGACGAAATAACACCATAAGTAGTTCACCTTTCACTTCCACATATCACAATTATTATATTGCTTTTAATTTCATACTTGTTAGAGCAAAGCTTTTGGGGTCAATCCCTCACAAGAAAAAAACCCTCATAAAATCAGTGTCTGAACAACAAATGTATGTAGTTCAGTAATTTATATGTTTCCAAACTATTTTGAGCATTGAAATGTGGGTCAAAATCTTTCATAGTCACGATTGGTTACACTTTAGGTATACAAATCTCACAATACTTTGAGATTGACATGAATGACAACTAATAAAAGGTATAGCATCATACATAATGAATGGCTGGGTGTATTGGGAGTGATCCACCCATTACGAAGTTAGTCATTGATACCACAAACATTCTCATTCAAATCTTATCGGCAGTTTGTTTGCTTTGATGGCCACAAATTCCACCCCAGGCCTATAGACTGTGGGTCTGTCACTTGTTTTCTGATGGCATGGTCTGTGTGTATGTGTGTGTGTGGTTCTCATGAACATATGTTCACCTTTCAATTTCCGGTGCAACTGAACTTATGAGTACTCTTTGTCCCGTTATCTTTGTTTGTGGTTAGCTCCTTGCAAGACTCATTGAATTCCTTTACTTTTATACCTGTTCAAAGCCTAGGTTGGGTTTTAATTTTTGTACAGGTGTACTATATGAAATTATTTTCAGTCCTGGTCACACCCAGACTAGAATTTTGTGAAGGAAAAATCGATGTAGTAGAAAACGTGCCTACAGACGGCAGCTTGTAACGTAAACCCGCTTGTGTCGCTGCCTGACACACAACCTCTCAGCGTTGTTTGCCTATGACCAAATTTCCTGCCAGACAAAGGCATTTCACCCCGTGTACAACTAGGCACGACATTTCCACGTCTACTGGCCCATCTAAGTACATGTATGACCGTCGGAACCGGTAATTTTCAGCCTGGGTAGGCACACAAGTACGATTTTAGATCCCTACCTGGCTGTTTCTGATCCCAACTTGCACCGTTCGAGTTGGTTAGCGACGCTCTGCCTCTCGGCCTCTAGTTCTCGGGTTAGCTGCTCGAACTGAAGTTCTTGTTCCTTAACAGACTGTAGAATGGATGCTGCTGACTCTGGCTCGCTGTTGAGGTCGTGGTTCGCCTGTCGGAACGCCTGCATCAGCGTTCTTTCCTCGCCATCGCGGCGGTCGGGCATCTCTCGGTCCGAGTCCTCACGCTGGGTAAACAACGCCAGCCAAGCGCGACAGAAACCAACGGTGCCGCCGGACCGTCCCGCAGCGTCCCTGGGGAAACTAGCCGCGCTCCCGGGGGAGGAAGGGACCCGAGGAAGGTGTTCTGAGCGAAGATCGGGCGACAGGAGGAGTTTTAGGGGGAGATTTTGGTGTCTGACATGAGAAGATCGGAGGCAGGGAGGGGCGACCGCCAGACAGGAACACACAACTTACCGCACCTGCGCACTGACGCCGCGGCAGGCCCGCACAGACGCGCGGTCTGATTGGTCACTACCAAACGTATAACCAATTAGCGAGCTCGGTTTCGTTTTATAACCAATCAGAGCGCGGCTGACGGAATGTGAAAACGCGGGCTGCACAACTATGGAGCAGACCCTCGAAATTCTTGAGGACGGTGTTCGGCCAACAACCTACACCTTTAGCCCTTAAAATCGCACCTTTTGTCCGTAAAACGTGCTTTTTACGTCGTGTAACTGCTTAGGAGGTTAATTTTTAATAAAACTGAATGGTAAAGTGAAGCTAGCGCGGTATTTTAGACCTTGCGGATGACGACTGGCATCGCGACCTCTCCGTCTACAATTCACCTGCCCTTTTATGGAAGTGTTATTGTTTAAAAGCATTCCTTCTCAATGACGAGCGCACAATGGCTTCAAACTCGCACTCCGGCCTGTTTGCAGAGGTGGAGGTGTTTCCGCCAAACACAACACGCGGAGACGCATACCGACGCTGAAAACATTTATTTTGGATTCCAAAGAACGGATAATTAATATTGGTACATTCCGGAGTCCGGGGGCTGACCGTTATATTGGCCCAAGGCTGTGTCCTACTCTGAGAGTCCTTGAGTGTTCTTGTTGTTACGCTTGTGTCCTTGTCGCCTTGTGTACGAGCACAAATACAGGACGTCAAGTCGGCCAGAACGCTTAAAGAACGCACAGGAAACGTGTCTACGAGATGACTAACCGTTCCAATCACGGTAAAGTTACACTGAAGACAGGAAAGACAACTAAAGAAAGAGACCAGGATGTCCGAATCGCGTTACCGCACTTCAAGTTGTTTTTAGGAAGTTTCAAAAACCCCAAACCAAGGACCTAAACAAAGTGGTGTAATCAAAAAGTAGCCTTGAAGCCAAACATTGACGCGTAAGCTTTGCCATCACATAACTTGTAGCTTGTTAGGATTGTAAAATAACCCTTCCTTTTATTGTTTTCTGAAGTTAAATTCGGTCACCGGTCGTTTCACTTTCAACGATGTGGTTGCGGTGTAAAGCGATAGCGGTAGAAGGTGTTGATTTACTACCGGACCATTGTTATAGCGTAACGTTTGTCTGAGATATCCATTTTCCACTCACGGTGACTTTACATTTAAATATTACACTAATGCGTAACGTGTTAGTTAGTCACATTGACTCAGAAGAAAGTCCGGCTCGAGAAATCTCCAAGCAGATGTGGAGAGGAAAGGTCGCAAAAACTTGTTCCGTTTTTCTTTACTGGACGCCAGGAAAGTGACATAAATTAGTGATTGCTGCACTCTGTCTTCTCAGTATCTGCTTTGATTGACCACAATAATTAGATTATTCATTTATGCAAAAATTCCAGCAAAGCGACACCTATTCACTTGCTGAAACTGTTTGTTCGTCCAACACTGCGGGCACGAACTTTGCCGTGCGGCCGCTAGTAATCTCCAAGCAGATATGGGGAGGCAAAATCGTTACGTTTTCCTAGTAGTTTTGCTAACAGAGACCCCTTCGTTTGCCTTACAACAAAAGAATACACACGTTTCGTTTTAGTAGTATGTCCAGCACACTGTCACACCAGGTAAATATGATTGCTCCATTCAAGCCAAGTCTGGACCACTAAAAACAACCCTCTGTAATACATTTTCTATTCTTATTTCATGATAGCAATGACACTGGTGTTGGAATATGACTGGTAAATATCATGTACATCTTTCTGCAAAGGAAGTCAAATTTTTTATCATGTTGACCCTTGACGCACATTAAACCTATTCAAAGAGAAGCTGGAACCAATATGATTTCAAAAATCAATAAAGATATTGACCAAATTGAAAGTCACATGTTGAAAATTACATAGTCTATCAATGTCACTCACTGGTACTGGAGGCTGTTTTGGGAGCATGTACCAATTACTTAATGACTTTATGTTTATTAGGACTTAAACAATGTAATCTGTCTCCATATTCTGTCTGACATTTTGATACATCTTCCCTCATGACCTCAATGAAAGCGGCCAATTTGAGTATTTCATGAATAAATAAAGTTCAAACAAAATGTAACCTTATTATGTATCTGTTGAATTATGCAATGGAGCGCAGCTCAGCCATCATATTCATAAGGTCTTCTAGAATATACACCAAGAATCAAGATAATAGTACCTATGGTGTCAAAAATAGTAGTGATATTTGAGCACTGAAGAAGCTGTTAGCAAGAAATATGCTTCACAACAATAAAAAGTACAATGTACAACAATTGTTTGAATGTACATGTGTCTGCCATAACTTTATCTGATACAGCAACTTTCATTTAATCTTCTACACATTGCATTTATTAAGTACGTATCTGAAATAAATTGCACTTTACCATCTCAAGTATCAAATATTCAAAATAAAATCCTGGCATTGTCTCATAAAATAATATCACATATGTGCCACAAGGGGTCATAATTGTCAACCAACTACAGTCAAACCTGTGACCACCTCTAAGTAAGGACCACCTGGCCAATGTGACCACTTTCTGATGGTCCTGTAGATAATTTCCCCATTGACACAAGTATTAACCTGTCTATAGTGACCACCTGTCCACATGGACCAGACTTTATCGTTCCCTTGGGTGGTCTTTTTGGGCAGGTTTGACTATAACGTTACATGTATGCCCAACATAAACTCTGGTGTGAGATGATCACTGAAATCATATGAAGCATCATTGTCAAAGTCCAGCTGCAATGCACGGGACGTCTGCTAGGGGGACCTGCTGCTGGACATGTGCCGTCCCGAGTCGTGATGGTTGTTGTTGTTGTTGTTTACTGGTAAATAGACGTACACGCCCAGACCCACCATGATGATCAGCAGAGTGATGTAGATTCCCAACGTCAGGCCTGGACAAACACAGACACATGAGTCCACAGAAGCTTGGACCTTCATTTGAATAGAACATGGCAATAACAATAACAGATGGCAGACTTCACCCCCTTACCCATGCTCTCTTGTGGCCCTTCCAGGGTATCCAATTAAAATATAAGCATTGAGGATGTATGGCAAGTTTCTGCATAATAACTTTGCCATAGGAGTAAAGTTATATTTTTGGTTGGGCTATTGTGGAGTGACTGGATGTTGGCGGCATATCTCTTGTTTGTTGATATTGTGAATCACACAAAACACACACAGACAGGCCAAAAGATTGAGAAAGAGAGAGAGGGAGGGGAGAGGGAGGGAGGGAGGGATGGATGGATGGAAAGAGAACTGGCAGAAAGGGAGGAGGGGAGGGACGGGGGGAGGGAGGGAAAACACTACTAGTACTTCACTATTTTGGGGTTTAAACCATCACACAGACGAATAGATATTTTTAGCTATTCTAAAACCTAATCATAACAAAGCCAAATGTAACAACATCATCACCCAAGTTCTGCTCCTTGAGGATTGTGGCAGGAACCTCCTCCTTGGACACACCTGACCCCTGCTGCTTCTCCATGGCAACGGCCCCACCCAGCAGGACGGCCAGAGTCAAGGTCAGAGTCAAAGACAAGATGTTCGGAATGACACAACTGGCGTTAGGCATTGTGATGGCCGACAGAGGTCTGGAGAAGTGAAACAAAATGATTTGCACTGTTTGTGAAAAAATTAATTTATGGTCCAGTTCCCGTTTCTGTTTCCTCTTCCTCTTGTTCCAAAGCTTGGATAACGTTGGTCCAGCTTTTCACTGCTAAGACAAATGAATGTCTATTAAAGAAGTGTCCATCTTATACACGTAATATCAGACTTTAGAACTGCGTAAAATCCGAAAGACTGGAACTAAAAACGTGGACAGATCATGAGATTCAGTCCATCAACCAGCCCCGGTTCACTTCCGGGTTAAGCAACGATGAAAGACGCCTCCTGTCGGCAAAAGTAAGTACGACAGGTAATAACAGCATAAGAAGTCTTCAGAATTTCATTCAACAGGGATAATCCCTTTCTACCATGGATATGTTAGAATTTGTATTGTATTTCTCTGTATATCATGCCGTAGTTTATCCTTTATTTGATCAAACAAAGTGATGAATTCTTCTTGTATCGGTTGCCGAAACGAGGGCTAGCTTTCTCTCAGAGGTTAAAGTTCACAGACACCAGTCGCAGCTCGGCGTCACATTTTCCCGTCTTTCCATCACAAACATCGGAGGAAAAACAGAGTTTAGATCAACATGGGGAAGAAACAGCACCAGAAGGACAAACTGTGAGTAGCACGGTTAAGGAAATTGTTATTGTTCTTCTTCTTCCACCAGATTAAGATCACTTGTTTTGGCACACATTTGGTGCGGAAGAAGAAAATAATTTTCCCTTCTCCAAAAATTAGTCATGATCAAGCACCTTTCTCCGACTTCATAGTAGTACTAGCTAGTAGAAGCTTAGATGGTCACAGTGCTCTGTAGACGCTGTTCAGGATTTCCAACGTATCAAAGTAACGTTAACGTTAGGAAACAGCAAGGAAATCTCTCCGGGACACAAAACTGTTCAAATGATTGATATGAATTATCTAATTTTCCATCAAACTTTCAAAATCAAAGACTCTGTCTTTTATATCTTTGGAAGATCAGATTTGTCAGGAAGCTAAACCAGGATTGAAACTTACCATACTTCATGTACGTTTTGTCTCTTTACTCAGATATCTGACCTGCTCAGAATGGACCCAGTTTTTCGGAGGCAAAAAGTCAGGTAAGGTTTAAGTCCTCTTTCTCATAGGATAAGCTGAAGGTTTACATTTGTATGTACAATGAATATTGTTAGGGTAGAGATTGGCAGAATCACAGACTCTGCCAGTAGAGATTCTGATTGGAGTCTCTAACTCTAATGACAAATTTAGATATCCCCTTCATAGACAGAGCTTTTCAATTCTAGTTTAGATCAATCAAATCTAAGACGTACAGAAGACGTCAAAAATTTGGAGGTGCGTTTATCACTACCTTTCTTTTGAAGTCACTGTTTGAAGAATATTCTTGTAGCCAACCAATCAAATTTAAATGGGAGACCACAACCTGATCATGATGATCTCTGTCAATTATTGTACTGTTGACAGGAATCGGGACCACATCCAGCAATTTTACCCTGACATAAACATTGGATGTTTTGGAACTCCTTGATGTACAACTGTTATGCAATGAAATTTGTTCATCATGTCAACGGTCTCGCACCCAACAGCCAGTGTATAATTGTAACGTTACATGTGATGGTGTATTCTTGTTTTCAGATGGTCCAGAGAGGGGACCTTTCAGACGTCTCCCTTTCTACTGCTGCAGGTAAACGAATAAACGGCCAACCAACCATGGGCATAAGTAACCAACAGTTGTTTATCTTTCTGTCAAAATTTGCCACATAGACTGATAGAGTGGAGGCAGCAGGTAACAACAGCATAATGAAACCACTAGATACATGCAATACCCCAAATAGGATAATGTAGTGTTGAAAGTAATGAAAAAAGAGTTTGTTGAGGGGTTTGTGAATAAATCATGTAAGTAGGAATAGAGTCTAGCAGTACTCAGATTTAAAAAGTCACACTAAGTTGTGTATCACTCAGTTTAAGTTCACTGAGTATTACCATGCAGTTCAGACTTGTTTCACTAGGGGGCTCTCTTGAAATGACTAACAACTTTTCATTTCCTCAGCCTTTCGCTGCAACCGTTTGAACATCCACTGTGCACGGATAAAGGAGTCATCTTTGACTTGATGTGAGTAACAGAGAATGGTTCTCTCAGTACTATTGAAGCTATAATGAATATCTAAACAGATTTACTTCACGAACATTATCAAGAATATCATGTTTAGAACCTGATACTGATACAGAGAGAACTAGCTATAGTTGGTGGCCTATGCCCAAGGATGGGCAGTAGGCCT